>NC_080419.1:23405500-23658000 GCF_029873635.1 Malania oleifera | reverse complement strand
GACTGATGAACACTCACCCTCCCCTAAAGAGGTTTTTATGTAATTATCATCCTGACACTAGGAAGCATCAAAGTGACCGAGGAGTCATACTACCTTATTTGGCATACAAAGACACTACTAGCAGAAAATAACCCTACACTAGTATTTACATGATGGAAACCCATCCCAAGCACACGAGATAAGTGGTCACAGGCAAGTATAATACCCTGAAAAAGCTTAGCTCGTGACATTCTCCCCCACTTATGCAGTCGACGTCCTCGTAGACTTTTGGCAAGATAGGTACACTTCAAGTTTGTCCACGAACGGTTGAATATCTTCCGCAGAAATCCAGCTGATTTCTTTGTCATCAAGGCCTTTCCACTTCACTAGGAACTTCTACCGCTTCTTCCTTGAGGATTTGAACTTTCTATCTGCAAGGATCTCTTCAAATTCACGTCTGTCAGGTTGCACTGTCTTCAACTCTGCCCGGTTGAACTGACTTCTACTCAGGTCAATGGTGTCGGCGTTGAATGGCATGAGGCAGCTGACATGAAACTTCGGTCTTCTCCCCTGATCCGCCCACTTCTTCATCTGCTTAGAAGCTTTCTCCAGATTGGCTTGGGCAAACTCTGCATTCTATCTCCATTCTCTAGTGAAGATGTACACGCTGGGACTCTTTCGTCTAAACGGCTAGCCCACTGTGTGAGGTAACAGCAGCAGCTGGCCTGTAACAAGCTCAAAAGGGCTCTTGTTGGTTGTTGAGCTCCTTTGGGCTTTGCCACAAAACGAAGCCACATCAAATAGTTGCACGCCATTCTTCTAGTTGTCGTTGACACAATGGCACAAGTACTCATCTAGTAGCCCTCTGAATCTCTTCATCTGTCCGTCTGTCTGTCGGTGAAAACTCGAAGAGATGTCAAGATGTGACCTGAATATCCTGAAAAACTCTGTGAAGAAGTTGTCAGTGAACATTAAATCTCGGTCACAAATAATAACTTGGGGAACACCCCAATGTTTGACAACAGTCACAAGGAACAATTGTGTCGTCTCCTCTGCCGAAGAATACTTTGACGCGGCCATGAAAGTACCATACTTCTTCCGCTCCCCCTTGTCTTGTTGGCAAGTGAGACAAGTTTTGGTATAATCAACCACATCATCCCGCGTGTGTGGCCAATGATACCTCCCTAATAGTCCTGTCATTGGAGTCATTCTCCGCGAATACCCCTCAACGAACTTCGTGCAGTATATAGTAAGGCCAAGAAAGGAACGCAACTCCTTCACTGTCGTGGGGATCTTCCGTTCTTGAATCATCCTTACCTTCTCCATACCCCTCCAGATATGACCTTGTTCAACCACATGACCAAGGAATTTGTTACTCCACTAAGCGAAAGAGAACTTCCCTTTCTTCACATACAAACTGTCTCCCCTCAGCTTGTCGAACACCTTCTGTAAATGCTCTTCATGTTTCCTTTGAAACAACACCGATGCTCCCAACAGTGTTTTGGAAGGGCGAACACATCCCGCTTCCAATTCATCAAGTTGTTTCCCCAACTCTACTATCTCTCGAGGCACAATCCGACATAGCCCTTTAGCAAGTGGTTTCACTCCTGATAACAACTTGATCTCTTGCTCCATAGTCCGTCGTGAAGGCAAATTGTGAGGTAGCTTATCCGGCAACACATCCGTATCCTCATCCAACACCGCTTAGATGATCGTAGGCTCCAGCTCTTGGCCTACTTTTTTGTCTACCACCACCGTGGCTAGACGTGTCTGCTCACCCTGATCCAATCCCTCATTGAGTTGTATGGCTGAAAGGGACTTCCCGTTGTCTCCTTTCGTTGCAACGACTTGCACCATGCCCGAGTGATCTCCCATCAGACACAGGGAACCAACCGAAGGCATTAGCACTACCCTCGTCTCCCTTAGGAACTCCATTCCTAGAATGACTGGAAAGTCATCCAATGGCACCGCTGTGAAATTCACATGACCTTCCCACTGTCCAAGCTTTACAGCAACTTGCTTGGCTACTCCCAGAGTAGGCTGGGCAACAGAGTTAACTGCTTTCATGCGTCCTGTATCCTTCTCTAAGGATAAGTTGAGTCTCCATGCTTCCAACTGCGAAACAAAATTATGAGTAGCCCCCGTATCCACCATAGCACGAGTACTCTTTCCATTTATCCTCAAGTCCACAAACATTAACCCTTTTGCTCGTGTAACTTTCGGTATTTTGGCTACTTTTCCAATGCGCTCACCAGCCGTACTAAACCCAACCCTCGGGGCATGATCCACTTCTTCCTCGCTTTCCACCCCTTTTCCCGAAGTAGAAGCTTGTAAGGCATTGAGTACTCTCGTGTTAACACTCACTCATTTTGTGATCCACCACACACGTAGCACGAAATTTTACTCTTCCCCTTTCCATTGGGTGTGTTCAACCCTTGAGACGACGAAACTTCCTTCAAGGTTGATGATTTAGAGTCGGCTCCCCCACTCTTGGGTTTGCCGTTCTTGAAAGACTTTCCACTATTTCCATCTCCGCCAAACCGTTTGGACGAAGCAGTATCAACACCAACGTAGTCAGTCAAGCGTTCTGCAGCCGCTTGTGCAGTTGACAAGTCTTGAACCCTTTGCCTATGAAGTTCAGTTCTTGTCCACGGTTTCATCCCCTCTAGAAAATAGAACAACTTGTCCTTCTCCGACATATCCCGAATATCCAACATCAAAGCAGAAAATTGTTTCACATATTCCCTGATTGACCCCATTTGCTTAAGCTCTCTCAGTTTTCTCCTTGTATTATATTCAACATTTTCAGGAAAGAATTGGGCCTTGAGCTCTCTCTTCAAGTCTACCCAACTATCGATTACACAGCGTCCAGTTTCAATCTCTTGGTACTTGGTACGCTACCATAGTTTGGCATCACCAAGTACATGGTCGTAGTATTCACCTTTGCCTATTCTAAGGTCATCCTCACAGCGTGAAAGTACTGCTCCACATCAAACAAGAAGTTCTCTAACTCATTGGCATCTCGAGCACCCCTATACGTCCTGGGTATGGCACCTTGGTCTTGCTAACTCCCGGAGTGTTGGAGTTCCCCATGGCAAGAACCATCAGATTCACCTTTGCATCCAGATCAACCATCCACGACTGAAAAGTTTCAACTGTGTGGCGAAAGTCCTCTGACATGTCGTCTATCAAACCTGCTTGATGTTTTTGTGATCCCATCACCTCATCAACAAGTTCTCTCATTTTGGCCACCTTCGCGGCCATAATGTTGGTTGTTGTCTCAACCTATGCTCCCAGCACGCTGATCCTCTCAGCGGTGTTTGGTGTCATGGTCACTTACCAAAGCTTTCCAAATCCAACAACGAAGGCAATCGAATTCACGTAGCAACTCAACCTTGGGCTCTCACCAAGTGTCACCGACTTGTCTCTGATACCAAATGTCACGGTCCGACCATTTTCACACCCTTGTGAAGGGCCGTACGGCGCTAGCTAAAGCACTCTTGCTTAACTAGCCAGCCTATTGTTTACCAAAATTCATCCACGAAGCACTTTCATTAACATTCATTCAAATAGCAGCGAAAACAGTAATCAATTCATGAAAGTCGAGGCAAGCAAGCAGTAAACATTGAAGCAAACGTAATTCACTAACAACGCCTCCGTTGACATGGTGTGTTTAGCAAGGGAGGCAAAGTAGGCTAAACACGTTGACAATAGTTAGTGAGTTTTACAATGACTGATGAACACTCACCCTTCCCTAAAGAGGTTTTTATGTAATTATCATCCTGACGCTAGGAAGCATCAAAGCGACCGAGGAGTCATACTGCCTTATTTGGCATACAAAGACACTACTAGCAGAAAATAACCCTACACTAGTATTTACATGATGGAAACCCATCCCAAGCACACGAGATAAGCGGTCACAGGCAAGCATAATGCCCTGAACAAGCTTAGCTCGTGACACGAAGCAAGAATGGTTGCAAGGAACAATGCCGAGGCAGAATATAGGACTATGGGTAACGGAGTTTGTGAGATGCTATGACTGAAGAGAATTCTTGAAGAGCTGCGGATGCTGGTGAACATACCAATGAAGTTGTATTGTAACAACAAAGCTGCCATAAGTATTGCTCAAAATCCAGTACAACGTGATCGCACGAAGCATGTTGAGATTGACAGACACTTCATAAAAGAGAAGATTGATAGTGGAGCTATTTGCATGCCTTTTGTTCCTACTACTCAACGAATAGCCAATATCTTCACCAAAGGACTTTTTAGACCTAGTTTTGAGTTCTTTGTAAGCAAGTTGGGCATGATACATATCTACGCTCCAGCTTGAGGGGGGTGTCGGATTTCTAGGGAATAAATTAGGAATTTCTATTTTTTTAAATCAGAAATTACTATTTCAATTTCCTGTTTTCTAGCCTAGAGATCAGCTGATTTGATTTGCTGATTTTTGTGGTGATTTGATTTGCTGATTTTGTGGCCTTCCTAATTTAGTGGCCTTCCTTTACTATTTCTCTTGTAATTGTGTCTTGAAATTCAATAAGAATGGTTATTCTTCTAAAAAATCCATCATAAACATTTAATAACTAATCATAAAATTATAATTTTTTTTACTTTTTAATATCATGAATTTAAGGCTTTTGTTTTAATCAAGAGAATTCGGTAATGGGCTTGAGTTTGAGTGGGTATGTAGGACGGACAAAGAGGTGCGTATAGTAGTGCAAAAGTAGGCAGTGTGGGGTTGTATCTTGACCAATTGAGCTTATGCTAACCTAGTTGATGCCTAATAAGCATAAGCAGAAGCATGTGGAATTATCTACCAGTTTGAGCATTAGTTGTTAACAGCTTGGCAGATATCCATCAGATAAAACCTAAAATGTGCCAACCAACTCATTAAGGGGCGGAGAAAAAATTTTAAAATCACATTAGACTCATTTCATGTGCGGATCAGTTATGAGTCAGTTTAAACAGGTCTGATTCAATTCAGATTTACAGGTTTTTATCCATTTTGCTAAGTCCATGAATCCTTCTCCACCAATTCACCCAATAGAGGTGGTTAGTAGGCCTAAGTTAGAAGAGGAGCTGAGTTTTGGAATTTGGCATCTAGAAACATTTCTTTACAGAGGTATTTTATTATAAATCAACTTTTAAGATTCTATTCATTCAGTCCTTAGGCTGAAGAGTTTGAAACTTAACATCGAACTTCCCAATATGAAGAATACAGTACTTCATAATTTTAAATCAAAATTTGAGAATGTATGATTTCAATCAGAAATCATGTCAAGTGCTACAAATGGAATTGCAAAATTATCACTAAATGAAGTGAATTTATAAAGAACTTCTCAAATAACTGTGGTTTACTTTGTCAAAACTGGAAATAGTAGCTAAAAAGCACTAAACTTGCACACATCTCAATCATTGAGGAACCAACTAGCATGGTGAAAACACTGTGTCAGGATGATCAATGGAAATGAGGGAAATTATCTTGGCATGTTCGTCAACATTTGGAATGAATCCAGAAGAGTGTTCAATGGGGACTATGGCCTATATCGAACACTTGTTGAAAAGGTGGCTTACAATGCTCTCAAGGCATGGTTTGTTGTTGTTGTTGTTGTTGTTGTTGCGACACTCTTTAACTGCCAGCCAGCTTTTCACACTTAGTTGTGTTTAAGATACTAAAATTGCTTGATTTTTAGGACGAGTACCAATTCTAGAGGGTGGACCTTCTCTTCAGATAAAATGGGGAAAGCATGTTTTGACTCATTCAATGCCTATGGGACAACCAATTACTCTAATCTCATAATCAACCAGCAAACAATTCACTAAACAAGCATGCCAGTACATAAACACATATAACATCACAGAAAGCATGTCAAAATTCTTTGCCTCCCAAAAAGCGACATGCATCAAATTTTTCAGAAGATCAGAACATGGTTTTAAATTGTGGCAGCGAGTAACATAATGCAGCAGTAACGGGTGTAACGGAAAGCGGAAGTAGCAGATGTTACATAACAGGAAGCGAGTGTAACGGCCATGAATTTTTTTCAAGCACACACAACCTTGTGCATATTAGTGTATTTGCATGTTTTAAACTTTTAACCCTTCTTAGAAAGAGATTTAGCATATTTTGGATCCTTTAGTTCAACTAAATTGTTTGGTAAGGGCAAGAAGTTTACATTTGTTTTAAACTACCATTGACAGAAAAATTGCATGGGTGTGTTCATTGTTCTTATGCGTAATAAATTCTTATATGTGCTAACTTAATTAATAAAACAAAAACACATTATACACTCCATTAATCTATTACACACATAAGGCATATGAATAATACAAATATATAATAAATAGAAAAGAAAGAAGGTTGAAGTTGAAAAATATAGAACATAAATATCAAATTTCTAATATTTTCAAAATAAAATATTTTCCTAAAAAGTTCATATTTTCAATTTGTTAATTAATGCATCTTTTGTGAGTATTTAAAAGAATAGTAAATTTTGTATCATTATCATCCTCATTATTATTTTTCCCCCTCTCGCCACACAATATATAGAGAATGATTTATGAAAGGGAAGGCAAAAGTGAGAAGTAAAAAATAAAATAATTTTTTTGGGCGTAACAGTCCGGTAGTGGTTATGTAACAGCCACAGCGGCCTTTACGTAACGGTCGCGGTTCATAACGGCCACTACGGCCATGATTTTTCTTCCCACCAATTTCGCAGTGTGTAACAATATTGGGAACCCAAAAAACCGTTACATAACATTCATGGCCGTTATTTAAAACCATGGTCCGTCAGATGAAGTGAGGAAACAGTTGATCAAGACACGATCAGCTTACCCATTGGCTCAGAGATCAAAATATCTGCTTTCTCAGGCAACTCAATTTCTTCAACTTTACCTCTGATGACCTATAATATGAAATGGCACCAAAAATAATGAGGAAATAGTCCAATGATAGCATTGGCAAAAAGTTTGAAAAAACAAGCACAATCTCACTGTAATCCGTTGACCAAGTGCTGAGTTTCCAGCAATAAGTTTGCGTGCATATTCTGCCATTTCTGATGCTTCCACAGCATAAACATGCTTTGCACCAGCCTAATAGAGGGGGAAAGATCAGTCCAAAAAAAAAATTCCCTATTTTTGTTATCCATCCACAAGGATGATAATGCTTTTGCTGATACACATGGTACCAGTATGAGAAAATATTGCAAAGCTAACTGTACCTGAGCAGCAAATAATGACAAAATTCCACTACCAGCACCAACATCCACCACCACACGCCCAATAAAATCTGCACGGTTCTCAATGACAGCAGCATAATAGGTTCCTATAGAGTGGGGGGAATCAACATTCATAGTGTTAATAGAATTTTCTTAACAATAACTGAACTTAAGAAAAATGAGGATGCTGCATTATAGGAGAAAGGAACAAACAAAGGGGGAAAAGGAAGTGGCTGCAAAGAACTGAAAAATGTCATATTCAAAGCAAGGGCTTGACAAACTAAATAATTGACAAGAACCAAGAATCATACAGTTTCCCAAGGAAAATATAGTATTATGGCTCATCCACCAAAATTACTTCAGACAACCCAATGCTCCGATGCAAAGGGTCTCTAGGGAACCTTCAGGGACACTTAAAAGAGAGGTTTAATCTTGAGAATAACATTACTTATATCTTATTTAACAAAACCTCATATGATGAGAAGCTTTGACCATCCTAGCTATTTGATATATTTTTTGTTTCCCAATACCTTGTCAAAGAAACAGTATTCGCACATCCCAATTGCATTAACCACACCAAATGATTTTTTTTTTTTCGGTAGATACAGGAATTGAATATTAGGGAGATGTGAACTAAGAGATCATCAAAATGTAGCTCTCCTTCCAAGATGCCGCATGATCCAAAATTTCCTACTTTGAAGGGTTACTTTCTAAAAGGGATGCCAGAATGCTTAAAAGGGCCTTTTCTTGGGCAACCATATAACACATCCAAAGATGCTCAAAACAAATTTCCAAGGTACCTTCCAAAAGGAACCAAAATACTTTTGAAGGGCCAGTTGGCATCTATACAACAATACATCCAAAGATACTTAAAGGACGAACAGATATAATTGCCTTGACACACTGAATATAGGCAGTAAAATATTTTATTTTTTTAATAGAAAAAAGAAGAGATTGTATTATGAAGAAGAAGAAGAAGTACAAAAAGGAGCATAAGGAATCCTCCTCAAAAGATACAAGAAATAGGCAGGAAAATATCAACACAAAGTGATCCTTACGAAGAAATTCAAGAGCAAACTCAACCACGTAATTAAAAGGATTAAAAAAGTACATCTGTGTTATAACCTGTCCTCACATAATCCTGTAGCATATTTTGCTGATGCAATAGTTGTCCATAATAATGAAAGTACATTTTTGCAGAAGATGACTCAATTTTGTCATCGAACTTGCTTGTTTTGGAGGTCGAAACTGCTCCATTTTGCAATTGTATTCCTAAGGGGAAAAAACAGTTGATTAAAACCCTTCATGTCATAATAAAAATTACTTTAAA
Organism: Malania oleifera; assembly: GCF_029873635.1. NCBI lineage: Eukaryota > Viridiplantae > Streptophyta > Magnoliopsida > Santalales > Ximeniaceae > Malania > Malania oleifera. Next base: position 23,649,474 of record NC_080419.1, on the reverse strand, counting down.
TGACATGCATGATAAACTATATATAAATGCTCTCATTCACAAGTACTTTCAATAGTATATTTCGCATACAAATCTCCACAAGTGTTAAATTAAATTGCTGAAGGAATTTGAAGAACAAATCTAACGAACAAGCAAGATAAACTCAGTAAATATATGGCTGTTTGAGAAACAGGAAAACACACGTAAACAATAGGAAGAAAAGAGACAAAGAAAAACATGAGATCTTTACACAATTTGTCTAACCACTAAGTATGCCTCATTTACCAGCTTTGGAAACAGACTTGAATTAGAAATCTGTAACAATGATGTATGATTTAGATACAATACTAATCCATGATAGTTACACGATCCGTATTTGATCCAAGAATACAATTTCCCAAAACTACATACATCGTTTAATAGATAAAATGGTAAATGTCTGCTGAAATGTGATCCAAGAATACAATTTCCCATAACAAGATACATCATTTAATAGATAAAATGGTAAATATTTGCTAAAATGTGATCCAAGAATACAATTTTCCATAACTAGATACATTGTTTATAAACAAAATGGTAAATGTCTGCTGGAGTATGACCTTCCTATACACAACACCCAACCACTGTAGAAAACTTTATAGACACCACCCATGAGAAACACTCTAATCCACTTACAGATTTGAACTTAGCAAAGAAAAATAAGCAATTACAGGATTAATTGTTCTTACCAAAAGTCAAAACAGCCTTTTTGGAGACAAATATATTCGAATAGCTAATACAATTATTTATTGAAAAAAAAAATAATGCCAAATGCAGTTAAATGTCTCTCAATGGAGCTTCTGGGGCACATTCCTGTCCATAAATATGCTTTAAATGACTGCATAGAGCCGTAGATGCAAGAAAAGCATCTTTTCCTTCAATGTTTAACATTCCTCACAACAGTTCTTTGTAGAATTCTAACAAAACATATTTTGAATAGAAAGAAGTTCATCATTTCAGAGCATCCCCCATATGACAAAGAAGCTTAGTAAGTGACTGCACTTAGAAGCAACTATTTGTTCAACCTTTAACATTCCTCACAAGAGTTTTCCATACAAATAACAAATTGTAAACAACTCACAAGTGACTAAGTCGTACAGAGCAGTACAACAGCTAATACTGACTGCATATAAAGAAAACCTTGAAATGGAAAAAAAAAATTATATTATATGTAACTTGATAAAGGATATAAAGCATGTAAGTTTACATGAAATGAAATAACAGTTAAATTTTCAATAAAAGCTATAGGCCGGTATCAAACTGGTACCTTGAAAAACCACTTTCTTCTTCCACTGTTCAAATGCACAATGGAAGGCCCTGCTTTCCTCCTCCTTCGTAAATTGAATTGTAAATCCCCTTGAATACAATTTCGGCTTGCAAACCTAAAAAGTTTAAGAAGCATGAACACCAACAGTGCTTCAACAACTACACTGTGTAACTACACAGACATTATCAGTAACGGGAGAACAATTTTATGTTTAAGTTACAAGAAATTTGACATTTGGAAAAGGAAGCAAAATGCAAAACAACATTAATAATTCATGCAAGTCAAAAGGCTCAAAAAATATTTTTTTTAACAGAAACACTCGATAAAGCAACATACATTAATAAATTATTAACGCCCATACCTCTTTAATTACTTCAGAGCCTTCCGTTATACAAATTGACTCAATAGGGCCCAACTTGAAAAGCTGGAGAAGACAAACAAAAATAAAAAACATCGTCAAATTAATCCCCGCAAAGTCAGGGTATATCGTGCGCTAAGCATTTAGTGCAGAGTTTAGCATATGCCGTAGCAAATTTTCATTTGGGAAAGAAAAAAACAAAAATACACATCCCTACGCTTATATAAAAAAATACAGAGAGACCAGAAAAAATCAAATAAATACGCGTAAACTTACCCTCTTTGGTACCCAACAAGAATCAAGTAAAACAAATAAAAAAATTTCAATCTAAAAATTTTTCACTCTTCGATCCCCCAACACTGAAAGGACAACGCGAAAACCTCACTCACTGTATCTAAAACATAAATACAACTACCCAGCTCAGACCACGACAGAGTTCCACGTTTATTTGAAATTTTCCTAAAACAACAATAAAAATGGGGAACATTTTTCTCATTCGGGAGAAGGAAATTAACCTGAGCAGTTCGAATATCGACGCTAATCACATCCGCAGACTCAGACTCCCGGTGAAATCGAAGCACGGGACCTCCGGAATCGGCGCTGAAGCGAGCGACCACGGGCGAGGAAGAAGAAGGGACGGAAGAAGCAGAAGACGAGAGCTGAGAAACGGAGGCCAGAGTAAACTCAGCTTGCGGCTCGTCGTGCATTTGCCCAAGCTTGGCCTCCATAGCTGCACCCCCCGACGCGAAAACTAGGGTTTAAGCGCGAAGTTGCAGAGCTTCCAGAGAGAGAGAGAGAGAGAGAATATAAAGCTTGCGGCTTTCGTGGGCACTAATAAATGGTCGGAGAGATTTGCATTTTTCGCAGTGAGAACATGTGCTTTCGTTGATACTCTGGTCACGCTCGTCGGTGATTTATCTGTTGACGCTGACACGGGAATTTGGGTGTGCCGGATGGCGTTTCGGCTGATGAAAGGTGGTGTAGGGTTGTTGGGGATCTAATCTGGACCGTTGATAGCGTCGAGTGTGGTCCTGATGGGTGGTAGGCGGGTTGCTTGGACCGCGAGAGCATGAGTTGTTTGCATGTGGGGGTGTACGCTGAAGAGTCCATGGCCGGAAGCAAGATTTCAAGAAGTAATCACTAGACGTTTTGCCACAAAACATGAAAATGAAATTTTTGATATTGTTTGAATTCATTTCCCATGACTTAAATGAATCAAATATGAATTGAATTGTTATAATTTTATTATTTCTTATTTTATATGAGTAATATTTTATATTTTATATCTATATATATATATATATATGGTTACTTTATATTTTAACAAAGCTTACCTCTGAATTTTTTAAATATTTAATCAATTGAGACAATATATAATATTAACTCAGTTTGAGTCTAATTTTGAGCTTAAATTTTTTAATCAAGTTATTAATTTGTTGATTCCACAAATTTTAAGAAAAAAATTTTAAATAAAAAATAGATACTTAAAAAAATAACAATGCTGATATTTATTTTAATGCGATTTTTTAAACATGCTAGTTTAAATTTTTTATTTCCTTATAAATTTATTAATTTTGCCCAAAATCATTTAAAATGGTAATTTTGATATTTAACTTTTTTTATTTGTCAATTTTGTTTTGTCATGGACAAGAGTAACCCTACACTCAAGTTAGTTGTGCATCAGTTAAGTAATTGCATCCTTCATATTATAGAGGGGGAAAAACAATATTGATCTGTGTTGGTTAAGGTATGACAATAATCAACCCACTTGATTAGGCCCCAAGCATGATTCAAGTGACAAACAAACACAACACTTGAATTCTTATGGTATTGAAATTTTAAGTAACTCAAAAAATACTTGCAATTGTTCTTTCACATAGGATGCGACACTTATCAATTGGAAGATGCCACAAGGGATAGATATGATTTATTGTGGGTCTCAAAAATGTGAATCCTTTATTATTTTAATAGGTCCAAATATTAATATAACACTTTACAATTGGTAGGATCTAAATTTAACGTTGCAAAACTATTATTTACAAGTATTTTTTTAGCGGCACTCCCTCAATACCAAGTATAATTTTTTCTAGGTATGATGTTAATGATTGAAGTGTCAATGCCAATGCTATGAGTGTGACCACCAATGCCAACAAGTAGTTCGTTTAGGGCAATTGTTGTTTAAAGCATGGTGTAAATGCAGGTTCTTGGTGTTGATGGAAGAAAGGATTGCATAAAATTAATGAAATGTAATAAAGGTTGTCAAGAGAGGTGAACTGGACAATCCTTACAAGCTCAAGTGTCGAATGGTGGGAGAATAGTGTAAAGATGCTAACATCTTTAGATAGAGATTCTCTGAGCTAGGGAGAAAGAAGACTTTATTTAAGAAATGAGCATCAAAAGATCACTAAATGAGGCAAGAAGGGTTGTATTTATAGCGTTAACTAAAAGTGTGACTATTATTTAGTAAGGGAGGATCATGACGGTATATGAGGCTTCGCCCAATTGAAAATGAAACAATCTCAGTCATTCAATGGTACAACAATGCATGGCTAAAAATAAAACTTGAGTTAGTTAGAGAAAGGTTAAGGGAAGTGGATCACTCTTAATGAACCCTAATCCGAGCCCTCCAAGTAAAATATATCTTCTCCCTCAAAACCTCAAACACCAATTTAGTGAACAATCACCATAAAACAAACTTGATTTTTGGATGAACAAGCAATATCTGAGGCTAATAACATGTTTGGGTTAAGTTGTCTTATCGATCATAACAAACTAGATCACATCTAACAAACTTGAAGCACGTACAAGCACATAAATATTCTAACATTTTTGGATTGTCCTAAGCCTAAGTTGATTCAAAACTCTAACTTCTTCCAAAATGTCAGTTTTGGTACAAATGAAGAATGAGTTGGATATGAAAGGTTGTTGTTGGTTGTAGTTAATGAGTCATGACTTAGATTATAATTCCAGCCCAATAATATTGGCAAGGGGTGGAGAGATTCTTAGAGTAACATGCAACAAGTTAAACAGTGAAGGAAATAAAAAGAATGTATAAACAAGCTAATTTTTTATTATTTTTACTTGTTTAGTCCTTGTGCATAGTTGTCACTATACACACAAGTAACTAATTGGATGGAGATTATGTGTTTTTAGCAAGGCAATACTTTTAAATTAAAATAATTCCCAAACTTGTGTAGTCCCAACAAATTTTCCCAAAATAATATTTGGTTACCACAAATTTGAATTCAAGAAACTATTTTTTTATAAAAACAAAAAAACAAACTCAAGTCTAAGAAATTTAATTTATTCCTTCACTAGACCATTACACACTTTTTTTTTCTAGTTATTTCCATGGAAGTGAGTTTCATAAACTTGAGCTCTCTCGTTGTGGGCTTTTTACTATTTACTAAACTTATTGCATACTTTGGAAGCTTAAAATTTTCTTGTCAAGTATGCTTCACACATGAAATAGGTTGGGATTGGAAGACAAAATGATAGATATATGCAAAATAAAATGTGTTGCCAGTATAAAGCAAACAACAATGCGACAAACTTTACTATTTCTTAACATAGAGTGAACAAGGAATGATCATTCCTAAGTTTTATCATGGATTGTCTATTCCTATCTTACTTCAATTCACGGTGGATGGAATAGCAAAAACCTTTTATAAGTGAATATCTTTTACGAATTATTGTATTTGTATATATTTATATTTGTTCCTACACTATCATTCCATTTACTGATTATAACCTTGACACTTTCTTGGTTTGCTAAGCCCATGGTGCCCTATTCACTAGTCGATATACCTATTTTTGAGTAGTGACTCATATCCAGAGGGTATACATTTAAAAGTTGTAACAAATTGGAGGGTTTGGGGGTTTGCAAGGCCCTTGAGCCCATTATGTAGGAGACCTTTCTGTTTACTTAAACAAGTTAAGTGAGGGTGTATTAGGGGTGCCAATTGCGCAAGGTATAGTATGTTTGAATTAGGATGCAATATAATTGTGTACCATAAGAGGGTATTTTAGAGTTTTCATATATGGGATGATATATCCTCATTGCAGCCGAGGGTTGAAACCTTAAGGCAGTTTTTCATTTGATAGTGAAAATTACGCAGGAACTTTGTGGACGTAGACACATTCTAAACTATGTAAATTCGTGTTCTTCTTCTCCATTTTGATTTTTTTCTAATTTTTTCGTATTTGTTGGGTGTGTGTGCACACATAATGTTAGGGCGTTGTTGTGGGATAAAATTGGTGATGACCAATGAGACTGCTCCCAGATCTCTGATGACCTGAAAAGGATAAAAGCAAATGGCTTGCAGGACCCGGGGTGTACCTTGATGCCTAAGTAAGAGGAATGCTCTAGAGAGGCTGAATGCAACAGTAGAATGGGTGATATGACTTACCTTGGCCTCTTCCCCGCATCCCTTCTTATAGGGGTTGGAGTTGACCCTTCGGTTGATTTGTCTTTCTTACGCAAAAGCGTGAATCGCTCCTAGGTCATAAAGTGTCTGCGCGCATCACTCGACTATTTAAGCCGCTGACGTGAATCTCTCCTCCTCTTTATTGGCTTGGAGTTGATTGCTCTCGCCATAAGCTTTGACTTGGGGGGTGCAGGCTAGGTGTTGACTCGCTCTTATTGGTTGGTTTATTTTGGGCATATTAGTTGTCACCCCCCCCCCCTTCAGTTTCAAATATTTGGATGGAATTTTGAAAAGTTGTCGTGTCCTCGCATTTTCTCCCTTATCTTCAGAATGCATATATATATATATAATGCTCCTTTTTTTTCTTTTTTTTTTTGGCCGAGCTGTTGCTCCTAGCTGAGTTACTACATGGAGCAAATTTGCCAAGCCGAGTTCTGCTGAGCTGTTCTCTGGGGCCGTTTTTGTTGAGCTGTTGCTCCAAGGCATCTTGCCAAGAATACTTCTACCAAGCTGCTCTATGGAGCCTTTTTTGCCGGACTGTTGCTCCGAGGCATTTTGCCGAGTCGCCCTATCGGGTAATCTGCATGGGGCCATTTTTGCCGAGCAGGTTTTGCCGAGCTGCTTCATGGAGCAATTTAGCCGAGCAGGTCTTACCGAGCTGCTCTATGGAGCACTTTTGCCAAGCACGTTCTGTCGAGCTGCTTCATGGAGCAATTTTTGCCAAGCAGGTACTACCGAGCTGCTTCATGGAGCAATTTTGCCGAGCGAGTCCTGTCGAGCTGCTCTCTGGGGCTATTTTTGCCGAGCATGTTCTCTCGAGCTGCTTCATAGAACAATTTTGCTGAGCAGGCTCTTCCGAGCTGCTTTTTGGAGCAATTTTTGCCCAGCAGGTCCTACCGAGCTGCTTTATGGAGCAATTTTTGGCAAGCAGGTTCTGCCGAGCTGCTCTATAGAGCAATTTTGCCAAGCTGCTTCACGGAGCAATTTTGCCAAGCAGATCTTGCCGACATGCTATATGGAGCACTTTTGCCGAGCAAGTTCTACCGAGTTGCTTCATGGAGCGATTTTTGCCGAGCAGGTCCTGCCGAGCTGCTTTATGAAGCAATTTTTGCCCAGAAGGTCCTGTCGAGTTGCTCTCTGGAGCTATTTTTGCCAAGTAGGTTCTGCCGAGCTGCTTTATGGAGCAATTTTTGCCGAACAGATCCTGCCGAGCCACTCTCTGGAGCTATTTTTGCCGAGATTGCTTTCTTGGGCACTTTTTGTCGAGTTGCTCTTGGGGCATTTATTGGGCTTGGTGGCCTCACAAGTCGTGCTTGTTAGTTGAACCTGTTCTGCCTAATGAGTTGTGCTCATTTGTTGGGCTTGGTGGCCTCACGAGTCGCGTTCGTCAGTTGGGTTTGTTTCGCCTAATGAGTCGTGCTCATTTGTTGGGCTGTTAGGGGCCTCACGAGTCATGCTCATCAGTTGGGTCTGTTTCGCCTAATGAGTCGTGCTCATTTATGGGGGCTGCCAGCCTGACAGCCTCGATTGGGTCTCACCTACCCAATGAGATGTTCTCATTAATGGTTGGAGGGTCAGTCTGATGCTTTTTCTAAAGCGACGTTGTGCTCTGATTGCGACGTTGTCCTTCTTGCAAAAGTGTAATGAATGCATGTTTAAATCGGCCGTACCTTGGGAAGTCGCGACTTCTTGGTATTGGTGTCACGTTAGTGTGCGTACAGGGATTTTTTATATGTACGGGGATTTTTCATATCCTCCAGATGCAATCCCTTTTCTGCAGTCGAGCCCTCTCGAGATTCCAACTCTCTCGATGATTGGTGTAGGTTTTTCTCTATAAAGTCAGGGGTCCCTTCATTCACTTCTCATCTCACTCAAATGGGTTCCTTCTTTTCGCTAGGTACACTCTCCCTTGGCTCCTCTTCTTGTTGCTTTTCTCTGACTTTGTATTGAATTGCATGTTTGTTTTGTTGTTCTTTATGTTCTTCACTGTTCTTGTTAGAACTTTGCTTGTTTAATCTGCTTTTGTATAGTAGCTTTTTTGTTTTCACGCCAAGTTTATCCGTTTGATCATTTTTAGCATCTTGTCTTCCTTATTTTTGTGGGAGGCTCACCTGTTTGATATGTTTGCATAAGTTCTTCATGTCGTTCATTCTACATTTTCAATTTCGTGATGGAATCTTCCTCACACCCAATGAGGGCTCCGACAATAGTAAGGAGCGCTCCGATGTGACCTAACTTCCTCCGACATACAAAATATTCGATACTTTTTTGTCATTCCCTCGAACATTACTATTAGGCTGCCCGTCAGCTCAGAATCAGCCCTTGATCTGGGCTCTAACGAGCTCTGCTTGTACACTGACTACTTGGACCTAGGTCTTAGACTTCATTTTCCCCCCTTTATTTCTGACATACTACGTTTTTACCGAATAGCCCCCTCACAACTTGTCCCAAACTCCTACCTTTCCCTTACTTGTTTTGTCGTTCTCCTGCTCAGGCTAGTTCATCAGCCTACAATGCCTCTCTTTCGGAGTTACTTCCAGATGCGGACACACTCTGTAAAGAAGGAGTTGTATTATTTCAATTCTTCGTCAGGTTATAAACTTTTTACTCCAGGCAGCTCTTCCATACACAATTGGAAGTCCCAGTACTTCTTTGCCTCTAGAGAGTTGAAATACATGGGCTCTCACATTTGGTCTGCTCCTCTAGATGGTGACGTTCTTCTTCCCTTTATTTACTTACTTCGTATGCAGGGGCTGTGTGTGGGGTACCCAATTGCTTACTTATTTCCTCTTCTTTTTTTTTATAGCTCGGGTGCGCCATATTCTCAGAGAGGTTCTCTCCCGGTGAACGAGCCATCTTGAAAGAACTATGAGCCCTTGGTCAGCACGGGATTGTCCCTCACGAGGAACTACTCAAGGAGCGAGTCCTCGTGCAGTGGGGGATCAGCCCCGTTTCCCCAAGTCTTGTCTTACCTTTGATTTCTATATATATATATATATATATATATTCAACTACTTCCGTTGTTGTTGGTGTTTTTATCCCCTCTTATACTTTTGTAGCTATGGATTTTAACAAATATGAATCTCTCATCGGGGAAGCCAAGCAGCAAAGGGCGAGTAGGGCAAGAATAAGAGAAGGGAGCTTAAAGGAGAATCCTCTCAAAGAGACGTGCCCACTGTAGGTGACAGTGAGGCCCTTGCTGGGGAGAACATTGCAGCGGCGCCTCCCCCGGTCTCAATGGCTTATAATGAAGCAATCTTTCATGAGCCGACCCGTTCTGCTTCCGCTCTACGCTGGGTGGTCCACATGGAAGATTTCGTGCAGGCTCAGTATTCTTTTCCCAACGTCCTTTCGGCGAAGATCCGGCACACCTCCTACCAAGTGTCTGTTTTGTACTTTTTGACCGCACTTTTCTTATTCTCCCTGGAATTTTTGTTAACTTGTTCTCCCATGTGTTTCTTCTCAACTGGCGACGATGGCCTTGGCCCAAGAAAATAAGGTTGCCGAGATGTACCAGCCGACCTTGGACGCTCAGGAAAAATATGCAATCGCTCAAAATGAACTCCGTGATGTCGAGGTCCGTGAGCGTGCCCTTCAGGCAGAAATTGAGCGGATCTGTAGGGAGGAGGTGCCTGCCGCTGCGGCTGCTGCTGGTACTGCTGCCACCCAAGCTGTAGTAAAGGAGTACAAGGACTCTACGTGGTTCATCATGGATACCGCCAAAACTTACCGAATAGGGTTCAAGAGATACCGAGAATAGGTCAGGACCATGCACCCTGACCTTCCCCTAGATGGTGTGAGTTCACACGACTATGGTAATGAGAGTCCCGAATCTGCGGAAGAGATGGACGAGGAGGATGAAGGGGAGGAAGAGGAAGCGAGAGAGGGGAGCAAAGCAAGCTAATCTGCTAAAACTTCATTTATAGTTTTGCTCAACTTTATTGACATAGTACAATTGCTTGTAATTGGAACTTTATCACTATATTGTACGAAATGCTCAAGAATAATATTTTTTTAACTTAACAGAGTTTCACGTATTATTAATCTTCTTTCCTCCTACATCCTCCAATTTGTATGTCCCCAATTTTATCTCTACCGTAACTCAGTATGAACCCTCCCAGTTCAGCTTTAGCTTATGCAAGCCTGACTCTTGTGTGTCGTTTCGCGTCTTCTTGAGGACCAAGTCTCTGGAATGGAAGTTCCGCACTCTTACACTAGTGTTGTAGTACTTCGCCACCCTTTGTTGGTACGCCACGATTTTTATGCTAGCCTGATCCTGTCTCTCTTCTAGCAAATCTATTTCCGCCTTGAGTTTTTTATTGTTGCCTTGCTCATTGAAGTATTGCCTTCGCCAAGAAGGGATCCCTACTTTTGCGGGTATGACTGCTTCTACACCAAAAGCAAGCATAAATGGGGTCTCCCCTATCGCCGCTCGTTGGGTAGTGTGGTATGCCTGGATGATGGAGGGGAGTTCCTTTGTCCACCTGCCTTGCATAGATTCGAGCTGCGTCTTTAAGCTGTGTAGTATCGTACTGTTCATGTTTTCCACCTGTCCATTGCTTTGGGGATGTGCCACTGATGTGAAAAGGAGTTTAATGGATAGGTCCGAACAGAATTTTTTGAAGCGCTCATTGTCGAACTATCTCCCGTGGTCGATGATTATGGCCCACGAAATTCTGAACTGGCAAACCACCGATGTCAAAACGAATCGTGTGATGTTTCACTCGGTTATGTGAGCTAGGGCTTTAACTTCTACCCACTTAGTGAAGTAATCAATTGCCACCAACAATAATTTCCTTTGACTAGTTGTTAGAGGCAAAGGTCCTAAGATATTTATTCCCCACTGGGCAAAGGGACAAGAACTAGTCAGAGAAGAGAGGGGATTGGACGGCATGTGTTGTATTCCTGCGCACCACTGGCACCTATCACATCGTTTGACGAGCTCGACCACATCCTTCCTCATTATGGGCCAGTAAAATCCTTGTCGTAGGGCTTTGTTGGCTAGGGCCCTATTAGCTAGATGGTTTCCACATACCCTTTCATGGATTTCCCTTAGTATGTACTCTCCTTCTTCTTTACTCGGGCAATGAAGGTACGGTAATGAAGGCTAGTCGAACACTAGAAACTCTGTCAGCGAAGTGACTTGTTGCGGGGTCGTCCCCATTGTCACCGATAGTGTGATTGTCCCCATGGGATGAACTACGTCTCCACTGAACCCAACAAGGGGGGGTAAGATTGGTTTGAGTCGTTCCTTACCAATCTTCATTGCTTCCAGTACTGACAAGAACATAACGTTTGTTGAGCTCCCATTATCTATCAATACTTATCTAACTTTGTAATTCGCCACCAGTAGGGAGAGTATTAGTGCATCATCGTGTGGTTGTTGTACTCTTTCTTCGTCTCTGCTGTCAAAGATGATATCATCATCTTATTTCTTCCTTTTGCTACTTGGCTCCCCCTTCTCTGTTGAGAGCACCTATTTAGCATACCTTTTGCAAGCACCTCCGCTTTCTCCTCTACTAGCGGATCCTCCAAAGATCACTGCAATTTCCCTTATGACCTGTTCTTCCTTCTCGTCCCCATTGGGTCTCCTCTGCTCGCGACATTTCCTTTGTGGATTTTATGTCTTTATAAACCTTGACAGGTATCCCCTTTTTATCAAGGCTTCAATCTCATTCTTCAGTTGAATACATTCCTTTGTGTCGTGCCCATGATCCCTGTGGAATTGACAAAACTTGGACATGTTTCGTTTATGCAAAGGGGTTCGCATAGGTTCGGGCCATGAGACATAGTCCTTCTTCCTTATCTGCATCAGCACTTCAGAACGCGATACATTTAGGGGTGTATAGGTGGAGAAATTATTGGCCTACCCTCTCATCTTAGGGCTGGTGAGCAACGTACTAGTCTCCTGTCTCTTCGTGGATGTAGAGGATTCTCTCATCTCCCAACTATTACATTTCCTTTTCAGCTCGATGTGATTTCCCCTGGTGATCATCATTTCTTCTAGGTTGATGTACTTCTGGGCTCGGGCGTTCAATTCTCCTATATCAACCGGCAGCTTCTTCCCTAAATAATACAGGAAGCTTCTAGGTTGAAGGGTCGTGATCAAAGCTGCCAAAGCCACCCCCATATCTAGGTTGCGGGTCTCCAGGGTCATAGTGTTGAAGCAATGCATGAATTTATTTAGTGTCTCCTTCTCTCCCTTGACCATGCTCATTAGGTGGGCTGTTGTTTTAACGATCCTCTGACTACTGAGGAAGTGGCTGGTGAACAACTGCTCCATTTTCGAGAAGGAGCCAATCGATCCAGTTCACAGGGTCTGGTACCAATCTCTGGCACTATCTTTAAGGGTTGCGGCAAAAGCTCGGCACATAATGGCATTAGGAGCGCCTTGCAACTACATCAACACCCTGAAGGTGTCTAAGTGGTCGATTGGATCAGAGAGACCTTCGTACCTTTCAAAAGTGGGCATCTTGAATCTGCTCGGTAATGGGACCTCCATCACTTCTCTGGTGAATGGTGGCTCCGAGGACTTCAGAGATGCTTCTCCATAGAAGAGGTTGGTCTTGCCTTCTTTCATCATTTTTTCTATTTGATCAATTTTGTTGATCCTTTCCTCTAGCTCTGAGGACCTTTGTTGGTTGATATCTATGTTATTCGCATTTTCTACCTTCTTGGTAGGGAAGGTTTTATCCTCGCTCTCCTTTGGTTTATCTGCTTTCTTGGGTGGATCGGGACTCACCTATTGTTGATGGGGGACATGCCCTTCCTAACTCTTTTGCTGTAAGAGTAGGTTAAACATATCCTCCATTTTCTTCTGGAAGACAAGGAACTCTTCTTTGGGGACTCCTGAAGGTTCTGCGGGTGTGGAGTGGATGGACTGGGGAGACTTTTTTCTGGTAGGGCCAGAGCTAGAGCCGTGTGTGGTTGGCATTTTTTTGAATGTCGGAGGTCGAAAGCAAGATGAGTGCCTCTCTGAAGTAGTTCCCACAGACAGCGCCAACTATTATGAGATAAAGTTGGTGATGACCAATGAAACTGCTCCCAGATCTCCAATGACTTGAAAAGGATAAAAGCATAAAGACATGGAGGACCTGGGGTGTACTCCGGGGGATCACTCTGATGTCTAAGTAAGAGGAATGCTCTAGAGAGGCTGAATGCAATAGTAAAATAGGTGGTATGACTTACCTTGGCCTCTTCCCCACATCTTTTCTTATAGGGGCTGGAGTTCACCCTTGGGTTGATTCATCTTTATTGCGTAGGGGCATGAATCGCTCCTGGTCATAAAGTGTCTGCGTGCATCACTCGACTATTTAAGCCGCTGGCATGGATTTCTCCTCCTCTTTATTGGCTTGAAGTTGATTGCTTTCAGCAGAAGGTTTGGCTTGGGGGGGGTGCGGGCTAGGTGTTGACTCGCTTTTATTAGCTAGTTTATTTTGGGCATATCAGGTGTAATTTCACAACATTTGTCGTTCACACATGTGAAATAACAACCTACATCTAAAGGCCAATCAATTAAAAAAATATTTTAAATTTTCCTAATTTACTTGGTTTGCAATATCCATTCTTTTATAATTTCTCAAATTGAATTAATTATTTATTTTGTTTATATAATATTTTTTATAATCCTAAAAATATGCTAGATATTTAAGAGTAATATGTGTGTGTATGTGTGTAACGACCTGAAAAATAATGGTATTTAAATAATAAAAAGAAAGGAAAATGGAAACAGAAACAAAAGGAGGCAGCCAACTCCGTGAAGCGTTCGTCGACGACGTTGCATTTTGGATAGGATAATCCCAAGAAATTTTTCAGGCCTCATCAATGAACACAGGGGCTTCGTCGACGAGTGTTCTTCGGGATCTCATCGACGAAGTTCCATATCGTCAATGAGACGATACCGAGAGAGGATTTTTGGAAGCTTGAAATTCGTCGACGAGGGTTGAGGTTCGTCGACAAACTTTCTACAGGACTCGTCGACGAGGTGACGTGGCTCATCGATGAAACTCGCATTATAAATAGGGTTAAAATTGATTTTTCAGTTCATTTTCGTACGCAGAACCTCTCTCTCTCTCTCATCCTTCGGTTTCTCCTCCTCTCTCTAAGTTTTTGGGCCAGATTTCCGCTAGTTCAACGATCTAAAGCCACCATGATGCTCCTGGGAAAGTTCTCTGCAAGTCTGTCGGAGCGGATCATCGGTGAGGCTGAGTTGGAAAACATCTCAAATCTAGGGTAAGACTTTCTACTCAGTATTTGGTTATTTGACAGTTATAGAAAGTGTAGTATGCGTAGAAATATTAAACTTTAGTTATGGGGAATTTTTTTTCAGGGTGTTGAACGGGGAACTCTGCGGGTGTGGGGCTGTTTGTTTTAAGGGCTTTTCAGAACACAGGTAAGGGGATAAACTAAGCTAGTGTTTTATGGAAAGTATGTATAATATTATAACATTTGATTTCAGGAAAATAAATATATTTATATACGATTTATATTTGGGAAAATACTGTTGAAAATGATGGTATGTTGAATATACAAAAAACCTGTTTAGTGTAGCATGAGTGGAAATTGTTATGAAATACTGTTTTCTAGGAATGTGTTAATGATGCGTATTTTTATAATGAAAAACTAGCATATGGGCCGAGATTTTTACATATGTTTGCCAACATACTGGCCGAGCTATGTGTATGATTTGTCTGCGTACGGACCGAACTATGGAAATGATTTGCCAACGTACGGGCTGTACTATTGATATTGTTTGTCGGCATACGGGCCGAGCTACAGAAATGATTTTCCGGCGTACGGGCTGTGCTATGGGTATGATTTGCCGGCGTACAGACCGAGCTATGGTAAAATGTGAAATACCGACGTATGAGTCGATGATTTTCATGATATACGTATATATGCAAAATGATATGATTGATTTGATAATTAATGATATGAAATATCTATGTATCACAGTTTCAGTATATGTTATATGATATCAGAACCTGGTTGGTTTGGTCTAGGCTAGCACTTGCACGGTACCGTTGCTATGTGTCCATGGTCATCATGATCATGATATTTGTGTTAACGCCGCTGTACGGAGTGGTGTGAGATTGGATGGTCAATGTGGTTTTTAAGAAGTGTGTAAGCGCCCCTAGTGTACGAACCAGGTCTGGCAGACCCATCAGACTTACAAACTGTACTTTTGACTTGGCAGTGGTTGGCCAACCATTGTCAGGTCCCGCCTTCGGGCCACACAACCCAGTCATGTGGGGGTAATACATGATAATAGTCAGCTAACCTACCAGGATTGTTTTCGTATTATTATTTATATGAGATGAATTATGCTATGGAAACCACTATGTTCTGTCATGTTGATTATACATGTTTTCCTATAAATGATGTATATACACTTTTATTGGTTATGTTTATGATTATATGTATATCACAAAAATGTTCATGTTGCCATACACTAGTGTTAGTTTATTTCCCTTACTGAAAGGTGTCTCACCCCAAAATTTTATAAACATTTCAGGAGCCCCTGATAGGAGAGTGGGTAAAGCCCCGCTGATCTAGTACTATCAATCTGCCCTTCCAGAAGGGTAAGTGTTTTGATAAGGTCAGATGTATTTTGTGGGTTGGCCCTAAGATATCTTTTGGGATGTGTTCTGTGTGTATATAAATACAGTGGTTGTAGTAACTCTGGTATTGTGATGGATGATTTTGTATTTATGATATTATGATTGCATGTTTCTTGCTGCTTAAGCTTCCGCATTGTGTTTCTGATGTATCCCTGGTACCCATGGGTCCAGGTGGATTATGATCTGCTGAGTTTTGTGATATTGATTTTATTAAAAAAATTTATGTGGAAATTAAGCAGGTCATCACAATGTGTGTGTGTGTGTGTGTGTTGTAATAGTTTAGTGAGTATTTATCATGAGATTCATCACATATGAGTTCTAATTTATTATGATAACTAGTAGAACTAACTCTCGCTCTACGACAAACATACATATGTATTTTGATAATTAGTTTTGATGATAACATCATAATTCAACACATTATTTTATATTATTTATTCAAGATAATTGATAAATATCGATACATTTATATGAATAATATAATATTTATAAAATCTTCATGTATGTAAAACTTTAAAAATATTATGAACTTGTAGATATGATATAAATCTATTTGAGGCAAATCAATTTAAATGTAAAATTTATTGAGAAAAAATAAAATATAGATATGAACCATAATAATGTTGAATGAGGATTTAAAATGTAACATTTGAGTAAAATTTAAATACTTTATTTTATAATGTAAACACCCTAATTTTACCCGATCCTCTTTGTAATAGGATCTCGCTATTAGTTTCTTTGTCTTTCGAAAAACATATGGGGGGTTGTTGCAATTTTGTACCAAAAAAGGAGTCAATTTAGTACTTTCAGTCATTTTTTATTTTGTTAGTGCCTTTAGGATAGCATTTTATTTAGTCATTCTAAATTCAATGTTATTTTTAATCAGACCTGTTAATAGCATTTAACTAGGTCCTTGGACAATCTCTTAATTGAGTCCTTTTAAGTTTACAGTCCCTTAATTAACTTTTTTTATTTTACACTCCTTTAATGGAGTCATGTTATCCTACAGTCCTTAAATTGAGTCATTCTAAATTTTCCTAATTTCCTTGGTTTGCAATATCCATTCTTTTATAATTTCTCAAATTGACTTAATTGTTTATTTTGTTTATATAATATTTTTTATAGTCCTAAAAATATGCAATCCTAAAAATATGCAAGATATTTAAGAGTAATACATGTGTGTGCATGTATATATATATATATATATATATATATATATATATATATATTGTAATAGTTTAGTGAGTATTTATCATCAGATTCATCACATATGAGTTGTAATTTATTATGATAACTAGTATATCTAACTCTCACTCTACTGTAGACATACATATATATTTTGATAATTAGTTTTGATGATAACATCATAATTTAAAACATTATTTTATATTATTTATTCAAGATAATTGATAAATATTGATAAATTTATATGAATAATATAATTTTTATAAAATCTTCATGTATGTAAAAATTTAAAAATATTATCAACATGTAGATATGATATAAATTTATTTGAGGCAGATCAATTTAAATGTAAAATTAATTGAAAAAAAATAAAATACGGATATGAACCATAATAATATTGAATGAGGATTTAAAATGTAACATTTGAGTAAAATTTAAATACTTTTTTTTATAATGTAGACACCCTAATTTTACCCGAGCCTCTTTCTAATAGGATCTCGCTATTAGTTCCTTCATCTTCCGAAAAACATATGGGGTGTTGTTGCAATTTTGTACCAAAAAAGGAGTCAATTTAGTACTTTCAGTCATTTTTTATTTTGTTAGGGCCTTTAGGATAGTATTTTATTTAATCCTTCTAAATTCAATGTTATTTTTAATTGGACCCGGTTAATAGCATTTAACTAGGTCCCTGGACAATCTCTTAATTGAGTTCTTTTAAGTTTACAGTCCCTTAATTAAGTTCTTTTATTTTACACTCCTTTAATTAAGTTTATTTCACCATATTTCAATTTTCTTTTTATTTTACATTTTTATTTTGCAATCCTTTTCGCTGAGTCCGTCTGTATAAGATTGAAATCATCCCCTTTTGCACCCAAGCAATTGATGAAAAAAAAATCAAATTATCATATTTATTGCATCAACATACTAGAATACATACAAGGAATACATTTACAGGAAATACATCATACAGTGAATACATGAATACATCATACATTTGGGGAAAATGCAAATATGAAAATACAAAAAATTCTAAGGTTAAACAATGCTCTCACACGCAAGAATATCCCACAACATCTACGTGGGTACCTGTATCCAAAATCAAAGGGAAATCAGGCAAATAAAGGAAAGTGAATTTGATTGATAAGTGAGAATTAATGAAAAAACCTGCAAAATTTGCAACACCCGTAGATCAATTCTATGGAAAGAATATGCAAGAATGATACCATAATTAATTAGGAAAAAATCAGCAAGATTTGATTTGAGTAATTCTTTAAATTAATTAGAGCATCCGCGAGGATTAAAATGTTTCCTATGCAGTATGAGGCCCCAACCCTAAAATAGGGAGGGGCCCTCGTAGAACTGGACAAACACAGAGACACACAGACAAGGTAGAGTGCAAGAAATACACTGTGAGAATTACTAGGAGGGTGTTCTAACACTATTCACATAACAAACACTGTGTGTGAATTATTGTGAGAAATTCATTATGAAGAATTCAGAGAAAGCAAGAGAAGCATTTAGAAACCATCCACCAAATACCAAAGGAATTTTGACAGGGGAGCATATGATATGCTGCATATAGGACCCAATCCATTGACCCGATTTAGTGTTTCTTGGGTGAGTTACCCCTTTGAAATTGGGTCCGATTCACGGATCGAATCCACCAAACCAAGCCCAAATTGAAACCAACCCTAAAAATCCACGCAACCAAGCCCTAAGTTCAGTCCTACAATGGGCCAAAACCCACACATCCCAAGTTGAAACCAGACCCCAAGCCCAAACCGAAACCCACACATCCCAAACTAAAATTAGGCCCCAAGCCCAAACTAAAATCAAACATGAAACCCCACACACCCAAGCCCCAAGTTGAGTCCTATAGTGGGCTGAAACCCACACATCCCCAAACTGAAACCAAGCCTAAAGCCTAAAAACTAGCCCTGAAGCCCATATTTTAAAATAACCAAGGCATGTATTGTAATGACCTAAAGAATAATGGTATTTAAATAATGAAGGGAGAGGAAAACGAGAATAGGAAAAAGGCAGCAGCAAACGAATGATGCGGCAGTTAAGGCTCATCGACGAAGGTGTGCTTCGTCGACGAGAAGATACCGAGAGGATGTTTTGGGCGACTCTGAATTTCATCGGTGAAGGGGAGAATTTGTCGACGAATATCCTTTTGACCTCGTCGACGAGGTGACGTGGCTCATCGATGAAGCGTATAGTATAAATAGCCTAAAACTTAAATTTTTACGCAGAAAATCATCAAAAATTCTCTCTCTCTCTCTCTCTCTCTCTCTCTCTCTCTCTCTCTCTCTCTCTCTCTTTTTCTTCTACGGTTTCTGTAACGACCCGAAGAATAATGATATTTAAAATAATAAGAAGGAGGGAAATGGATTCGTCGATGACATTGCATTTTGGATATAATAACCCAAGGAATTTTCTAATGGTCTCGTCGACGAACATAGGGGATTCGTCGACGAGGGTACAAGAGGATCTTGTCGATGAGGGCATGTTTCATCGACGAGAAAATATTGAGAAAATGTTTTGGGCAATTTTGAATTTCATCGACGAATGGGAGAGTTCATCGACGAATTTCCTATTAGAATCGTTGACGAGATGACGTGGCTCATCGACGAAGGCCACAGTATAAATAGCCCTAACCTTGGTTTAATCACATAAATTTGATGAAAATTTTCCTCTCTCTCTCTCTCTCTCTCTCTCTCTCTCTCTCCCTTTCTCTCTCTTACGGTCTCTCCTCCACCTCTCTCCTATTTTGGCCCCGTCAGTTACCGGATCGACGATTTGAGGCCACCACGATGCTCCTGGCGAAGTTCTCTTCAAGTTTTCTGGGGCGGATCGTCAGTGGGATCAAGTTGAATTTCTTCCTAGAATCAGGGTAAAGCCTTTTATTCAGTTTTTGGCCTTCTAGTAGTTGTAGGAAATGATGGAGACAAAGAAATAATGATAACTTTGTTTTGGCTAACTTTGTTTTCAGGGTGTTGAGTAGGAAGCCCTGCGGGTGTTGGATCAGTATACCATAGGGGCTTTCTAATAGTCAGGTAAGGGAAACATGCTATGCTAGGAAACCCTTTTACGATTTCAGTATGAACTATATGTTTTTACCAAGTTATTATTTAGATTATATATATTTACAGTTTTTCAGAACCCGATAATATTAATATTTATTTATGTGGCTTGAGTTGGTAACAGAACAGTACTATATTTATAAAATTTGTGAACGCCAAGTTTATAGTTATTAACAAAAATACCATGATATTTGCATGTTTATAGAATGACGAATTTTTTAGTGTACAGTATACTCAGAAGTATGCATTTTCAGTAATTACAAAATAACACGTTTATCAGTACAATAACGCCCCAGTAAATAGATATTCAGATAGCAATTCAGTTATATAGAAATCAGAATTTTAGTCAGCTTATTCATAATTTCAAATAAATTCTATGGGGTTTTTGGTCTTTTAGAAACCATAGTAAAAATAGTATATTACAGATATCAGTTACCTATATAGTATCAGAACCTGATGGATCAAACAACAAAGCATAATATCGTAGTTACAGATATTCAGTTTAGAGTGCAACCACTTTACTCAGATAGTAAGTGGTATGAAATCGATCGTGCCCACATTGGGACAGGCTCTCCATCAAATATGGATTGAGGGGATCGATCAGAATGTCGGAGTTCAATTGACTTACCCTGGTCGGCCAGCCAGGATAGGTCTCGCCTTTGGGCCGCACAACCCTATCATGAGGGGTTAAATCATGACATACAACCATCTAGGAAAATTTTCTCAAATATTAAAAGTATAAGTAGATTTCCAGAAATAGTAGTAGTATTATGAAAAGTAAATTTATATAGTTTTAATATATGTTCCTTATACCAGTATTTACAGTTCTGGTTATTCATGATATTATTTTTAAAACAGATTATAAATATAGAAATATAACTCAGTAGCCACACACTAGTAATAGCATGTTTCGTCTTTCTGAGCGTTGGCTAATCCCAGTGTTGAATTGTTTTTCAGGTGAACCAGCTAAGCGAGCGGAGCAGGCTCGCAGGTAGAGGAGCTATTGTACTGCCATTTTGAGAGTGAGTATTATTTTTGAGTGGCATGTTTTGTAAACCCTTGGAAACTGTAAGGGTAGTTTTCGAGAGAATAACAATGTTTGTATATTGTGGGATGATTTGACACTCTGGTATTGTACTATGTGTGGTTATATTTTATATGATTGACCTTCTGCTGTTTAGGTTAATGATTGAATTTAAAACTAGGAAAAAATATTTTATTTTATTAGCAGGTCGTTTCAGTTTCTCTCTCTTTTCTCTTCAATTTCGGCCTTGTTTCTTGCCAGATCGACGATCTGAGGCCACCACGACGCTTTTGGGAAGTTCTCTCAAAGTCTTCCAGAGCGGATCGTTGGTGGGGGCAGAGTTAGAATTCATCCCTGATTTAAGGTAAAACTTTTTACGCAAAAATTTGGTCTTTCCGTAGTTATAGGAAAGATTATTCATGGAGAAATACTGAAGTTTAGTTATGGGAGTTGGTTTCAGGGTGTTGCTCGGGGAACCCTGCGAGTGCAGGACCAACATATTCTAGGGGGTTTCTTTTCAGTAATCAGGTAAGTAAATAAACTAAAACAGTCATTTTCCATGCAAATTATTATTATTTGTTAGCAAATTAATTTTCAGGAAGCATGTATAATATATATGAGGAAATAGGTAAAAATACATATTTGGGAAAATACTGCTATTATGTTGAAATGTATATATATTAGTATGAAATGCCAGAAAATATGATTTTAGAATGGAATGTATGGTTTATTCAGCATTGTGTGGCATGAATATTATTTTACATGAAAAGTATGATGTTATGGCAATTTTATGAATAAAGGATGTTTTTAGAGATTATGAAATAATGTAGTATATTATGGTTTTAAAATGCATGATAAATGAATTATTTATTCATAATGATATGTATGAAATATTTGACACAAGACCGTGATTGATAGCCGGCGCAAGGCTGTGTTATGTATAATTTTGGTGCAAGGCCGTATTTATGAATGTTCGGTGCAAGGCCGCAGATATGAAAGAAACTGGCGCTAGACCCTATGTATGTATGTTATTTCAGAAAATGTTATCAATCTATTTATTTTAGACAAGTATATTATCATGTATTATATGTTATCAGAACCCGGATGATAGTTCAGTTCAGTTATAGGAATACGATACCGTAACTATACAGATCAGATTACTATGTTCAGACATATGCTAACCGTCCCACAATGGGGTGGGAGATGGATAGTCGATGTGACTTTCAGTATAGAGTTGTAGACATCCACCTGGCAATCCAGACCAGGGTGTGGTGGGCCCATCTAACTTACATTTTTGACTCAGTAGTGGTAGACCTACCATTGTTGGTTCCCGCCTTCGGGCTACACAACCCGTCATGGGGGGTAATACATAACATCAGCTAACTATTCATCCTAGGTAAATTTTCAGTATTATGAATTGTATGATTTATTAGAAAATACGAAAGTATATGATTATTTAGTATGTTATGATGAATGTTTTCAGGTATATGAAATGTACTATATATGTATAGTTGCATCAAATATTCATGTTGTCACATAGCTGTATTTAGTTTATTTTCCCTTACTGAAATGTGTCTCACCCCCAACATTAAATAATTTTCAAGAAACCCAGAAAGATCGGCGGATCGAGGCCGCCGTTAAGATAGTGTGTTACTACCCTACTAGGAGGGTAAGTTTTAATCTAGGAACAAAAGATTTATGTTATGGGTTCCTAGATATGTTTTTATTTTGCACTTTTGGGAGATTTTATATAAACACAGTATTTTGGTATTTAGTTGACTTTGGTGTTATGTATTTTATGGTTATAAAAATGTTATTTATATTTACTGCTGCTTATGTTTCCGCTGTAAATGGTATGTCCTCGTTACCCACGGGTTCAGGTTGACTATATTAATAAATATGTTTTATTATATGATAAGATAAGCAGGTCATTACATGTATTATCTTAACCCAAAGTCCACTTTTAAAGTAGCCCAAAACATCCTAAAGCCCATGTTTGTTTTTTAAACCTTTCAACCCACTTTTTTCAAAGCAAACCTAGAAGCGCACTCTCTGTTTTAAAATCAGCCCACCATTATTTTAAAACAAAATAGGTTCATTATTTAATAAAACCCATGACCTACTTTTTAAAAGCAAACCTAGAAGCTCACTCTTCGTTTTAAAACTGGCCCACCATTGCTTTAAAGCAAAATAGGCCCATTGTTTAATAAAAGCCCATAGCCCACTTTTTAAAACAACCTAGGCCAATTGTTTAACAAAAAGCCAACACCCACCTTCTTCTAAAACAAAACAAGCCCAAACCAAGTCCATTTCTCAGATTGTTAAAAAAAAAAACTCACTGGGTTGACTCACCAAAGTCAAGCAAAACCCAACTAACTGGGTTTTGGACAAGTTGGCTCGCCCTGAACCCCATTCGACTCAAAACAATAAACCAAACACAAATAAGCACATAAACCACAAATCTGAACACAAATCATCACACAATCACAAATCCGAACACAAATTAGCACACAATGTAGGAACCTAGACCAAAGAAAAAAACAAGAAAAAATAAAAGAAAAGAAAAGAAAGGAAATAGTTTGGTACAAAGACCAAACTGTCGACGGTTTGAGGAATTTCAGGAAAATTGTCGACAATTTAGTGGGCCAACGATTTGGTCTCAAACCAAACCGTAGACGATTTCGGAAATCTCAGGGAAACTATCGACGGTTCCAAACAACCGAGAGTTTTTATATAAGAACACAGGAAAATTTGGTCTAGTAAGTGACCAAACCATTTACGATTTCAGAAAACCGTCGACGGTTTTGTGCGGGCTAGCAATCTATAAGTAAGCAAGCAGCTCATTTTTTTATAAAATTTAACCCTCTCTCTCTCTCTCTCTCTCTCTCTCTCTTCACTATCTCGTGTTTCTTCCTCTCTAAAGCCCTCCCGAGCTCTCTTTCGCTCTCCAATCGCTCTCTCCCTCCTCTTGGCTTGTTGGCTCCTCTCTCCTTGGAAAGTTTAAGGAAAAGCTACGGTTTCCTCCGAACATTGTAGGCAGATTTTCTAGAATAGGTAAGGGGGTTAGATTATGTCAGTTATTTTTTAAATGCAAATTGATTAAACTGGAGTATATGGATACAGGTATACTATGTATGATTTTTCAATGACTTAGGCATATTGTTGACTTTTGTATAATCCCAAGAGGGGGGTGAATTGCATAATTAAAAATTTCTAGGTCAAATGATCCACAATCACTATTTTCATAACTTAGGGTCGGTCTAAACAAATATTAAATTTTTAGATAACAAGCAAGTAGATAATCACCACACATATCTCAGTTCTAGTAATCACAATCCAGTATTTACAAATCCAAGCAATGCATTCAACACATTAATGTAAATAAGCAAGCACAATAAAATAAAACAAGAAAGTAAATGTGAACTAGATGTGTTATCGGGGTTCAACAATAGTGCCCACGTCCCTACCTCGAGCTAAAAGCAAGAGGATTTCCACTATAATCTTTTGCTCACTTGTGGGTGGAGCAGCACCAATTACAATATCCTTTCCTCATTGGGCAAGGGAAACCCTAGGTCTAATTAATAGGGCTGACCCCAACCTTTACAATCCACTCCTTAACAAGGCAGAGTATACCCTCTTCAGGCCCACGCTTGGAATACAATAAATCAATATGATTTTCGTGTACAATATCAATGCTTCTCCAATAAGCAGGTATGTACCAATGCACAATCAATGCACTCACATATTGTAAAGACCCAAAAAATGAGTAAGAAAAAAAGAGAAAATGGTTTGGTGCAAGGTCAAACCGTCGATGATTTTGGTGGAGCTTAGAAAACCGTTGATGGTTTTAGTTACCGAGGCTCAGTAAAAAGGTAGGCAGTAGAAATGGTTTGGTTAAAAAGGCCAAATCGTTGATAGTTTCATAGAAACTATCAAAGGTTTCCTATATGCTAATAGCCTATAAATAGGCTTCTAAGTCATTTTTATTTGTAAAAATTATAAACCCTCTCTCTGTTTCTCTCCCCTAAGCTGCGGACCCCTCTCTTTCTCTCTCTCTCTCTCTCTCTCTCTCTCTCTCTTCGATTTTTGCTTCGATTTCAGCTCGAATCAAAGGATAAACGTGATTTTAGGATCCCAGCAACGATTCTCTGCAGTTTAACGGGAGCGGTTTTGTAGTTCAATCATTTCAGGCACCACTCCAAAACTAGGGTAAGGAAGGTGTTTTTAAAGTTTAGTTAGTCACTGGGAGTGTGTGGGTTTAGGAGTATTAAAATAACTATTATTCTGAGGTTGAGCTGACTAAATTAGGATTTATGAATATAGGGTTTTATGCAAACGTTGCAGGCACTGTTTTAGGATCCCTACAGGCTTTTCTCCATGAATCAGGTAAGGGGATAGATTATGTCAGATATTTCTAAAAAATTTACCAGTTAAAATACAGTATTTGATGATAGAAAATCTATGTATGGTTTTCTAGATAAACAAGCATATGGAAATGATGTTTATAAATTATTGTAAGTTTTTGGGTAACCATATGTTTGCATTAAGTAAACCCTAGAAGAAGATGTTTTAATATTACCTTCAGCAAAATATGTTTTCCCCATGCAGATAGTATAATATGGTGTAACACTCACTCATGTGGCATTAGTATGTATATTTTACAGTAGGTATATACAAACCAGATTATTTTATGATTATATAGAATAAATGTAGTTTGATAATAATTTTCAAAAATGATATAGACATTACATAAAATATGATATTATACAGTATACTATTACAGTTTAGCCGGCCTAGTGTCGTGATAGTTCAGCCGGCCTAGTGCCATGATATTTCAGTCGGTCTAGTGTTGTGACAGTTTAGTAGGCCCAATGTTGTGATAGTTCAACTGACCCAATGCCGTGATAGTTTAGCCGGCCCAATGCCGTGGCAATTCAATCGGCCCAGTGCTGTGATCGGATATATATAACAGTTCATTCAGAAATTATGATATGACAGATTTTGCATAGAAACATGAAAATGAGTTATGTTATAGTTATATTATGAAATGTATTATATGATACTAGAACCCCGATGGATTAGTTTAGTCTCAAAGCACGGTAACGTAACTATTATGTCAGATTAGTGCCACCACACATTTCAAATAGAGTGTTGGTGATTGGATAGTCAATTGAGCCCAGAGAAGAGTAGTGTGCCCCCCTGGCAGTCCGGACTAGGCTGGGCAGGCCAATCATACTTGTAGACGAGTCAGTTTTGGCTTAACATGGTAGGCCAACCATTGCTAGGTCCTCCCTACGAGTCGCACAACCTAATCATGTGGGGGTAATACACGATATTAGCTAACTATCCATCCAAGGGAGAATTTCAGTATTATATAGATATAATAGATGATTTACATGTTTATAGAAATTTATTATGACACGGTATGATTATGTTGAGAAATTAAATATGATATTACCAGACTTATATAAGTATAAGTATAGATTTCCTGATTTATCAGATACAGTTAATTATGTTATAGTTAATTATGTATCGTATATGTTTATAACACAATAGAACTCATGTTTCCACACACTGATGATAATCTATCCCATTTAGTGAGAGCTGTCTTACCCCATAATTCAAACATTTCAGGAAATCCAGAGATGAGCAAAGCAAGCTCTGAGGTAGAGAAGGAGTTCGTACAGTTCTAGTTTAAGGGCAAGTGGTTGTGTCGCAACCCTACTTAATTTCCACATTTTTTTCTTTCTTTTATAATAAAACCAATATAATTTATCTAACAAATCATAATCCACCTAGACCCATGGGTACCAGGGATAAATAGAAACACATAACGAAAGTCTAAGTAGCAGGAAACATAAAATCATAAATAACTCATAATACCATATACAATATCATCCATCACAATACCAAAGTTGTCATATCCACTGTATATATACATATAAACCACCTAGAAGAGTCTTAGGGTCATTCCCATAAAATCCAACTGACCGCATCACAAAATACATACCCTTAAGAAAGGGCAGATCAGCTGTAACTATCACAGCGTAGCTTTACCCGCTCTTTTATCAAGAGCTCCTGAAATGTTCATATAATTCGGGATGAGACACCTCTCAGTAAGGGAAATAAACTAATACTAGTGTGTGTGGCAACATGAGTATTTCCGTGTTCTATATAAAATCATACATAAACATATCAATTTAATTGTCTGTATCATATATGGGAAACAAATATTCTCATATCATGGCAGAATATACATGATTTTCATAAACATAATTCATCTCATAAAACATAATACGAAACAACCCTGATAGGTTAGCTGGCTGTTGTCATGTATTACCCCCACATAACTGGGGTGTGTGGCCTGAAGACAGGACCTAACAATAGTTGACCGACCATTGGCAAGTCAAAAGTACAGCCTGTAAGTCCGATAGGTCTGCCAAACCTAGTCCGTACACCAGGGGCGCTCACACTTCTTAAAACCACATCGACTATCCAACCTCACGCTACTCCGTACAGTAGCGTTAACACAAATATCATAATGAATCATGAACACATAGCAGCAGTACCGTACAAGTGCTAGTCTAGACCAAGCCAACTAGATTCTGATAACATATAGCATATAATCAAACTGTGATACATGTATATTTCTTACTATTAGTTGCCAAATCAATATCATCACCTCATTTTGCATATTTACATATATCATAAAAATCATCAGCTCGTACGCCAGTATTTCATATTTTACCATAGTTCGGCCCATCATTGACAAATCATATCCATAACATGGCCCGTACGTCGGCAAATCATATCCATAGCTCGGCCCGTACGCCGGAAAATCATATCCATAGCTCGGCCCGTACGCTGGCAAACATATCCATAACTCAGCCCGTACGCTGGAAAACATATAAAACTCTCGGCCCGTTCGCCGATTTTTCATTATACAAAATCCATATCTTTATCATATTCTTAGAAAAATAGTATTTCATTATAAATTCTACTCATGCCACACGAAGTAGGTTTCATACATATTTATACATATCATCTTTTATAGTAGTATTTCCCAAACATAAACATATATAAATATATTTATTTTCCTGAAATCAGATGCTGTAATAACATACATACATTTTCATAAAATAACTAGCTTAGTTTATCCCCTTACTTGATTCTTGAAAAAAGCCCTAAAACAATCTACTCAACACCCGCTGAGTTCCCTGGTCAACACCCTGAAAACGACATTTCCTAGAACTAAACTTTAGTATTTCTACATGTACTATGCTTCCTACAACTATCAAGAAGTCAAAAATTGAGTAGAAAACCTTACCCTAAATTTGGGATGAATTCCAAACTTGACCCACCGACGATCCACTCCAGCAGATATGTAAAGAACTTCCCCAGGAGTGTCATGGTGGCTTCGGATCGTCAATCCGATGGCAGACGGACCCAGAAATTGAGAAAGAAGGAAGGAGAACCAAAGAGAAGAGATAAAATGAGAGTTGTGCATGAGTTTTCGGCCAAAAATGAAGATTTGGCCTATTTATACACTGGCCTTCATCGACGAGCCATGTCACCTCGTCGACGAGGTCAATAGGAAATTTGTCGACGAACCCTTCACTCGTCGATGAAATTTAAAGATGCCCAAAACCTCCTCTCAGTATTTTGTCATCGACGAAGTACACCCTCGTCGACGAGGCGAAATTGCGCATTCGTCGACGAAGACCTGCTTGCCCCCCTTTTAATTTCCTTTTCTCCCTTCCTTTTATTATTTAAATATTATAAATTCTATGGGTCACTACATTATCCCCTCTTTATAAAATTTCATCTTCAAAATTTACTGTTCACGTATCTCATCATCCCTTAAAAGAAAAATGGTCTACTTATTTTATTACTTACCCTCACTTATGACAGAGGAATACCGTGGTTACAATTCGAGTCTTGGGAGATTACATATACAAAAGAAAATTCTCCAAAAACTAAAAGGTTACCCACTAACTAAACTTTACATGTACCTACAAAAGAAATATTACCTATTTACTTACATTTACTTGTCAAATCTCTTAGAATAAATACAGATACTTCTATTCTATCTGCTCCTCGGACTCCTAAGAAGCCTCTTCCACTGCATGATTCCCCCACAAAACTTTTACCAAAGGAATCTTCTTATTACGTAGCTCCTACACTTTACTATTCAGAATCTGTACTGGTACCTCCTCATACACCAATGAATCACTGAACTCTAATTCACCATAACTGGTGATATGAGAAGGATCTGGAACGTATTTCCTCAACATAGAAATGTGGAATACGTCGTGCATCGTGGATAATGTAGATGACAAAGCTAGCCTATAAGCCACCAGCCCTACTTTATCTAAAATCTCAAATGGACCGATAAACCTAGGGCTAAGTTTACCTTCTTTCCAAATCGCATAACCCCTTTCAACGGAGCTATTTTCAAAAATACATGATTACCCACATCAAATTCTAGATTCCTGCGGCGATTATCAGCATAACTCTTTTGTCGGCTCTGAGCTGCACTGATTCTCTCTCTGATGAGTCGAACCTTATCACACGCTTACTAAACAAGCTCTGGTCCCACTACTTGCCTCTTACCCACTTCATCCCAAAATAAAGGAGAACGACATCTCCTACAGTATAAAACCTCAAACGGTGTCCTGCCAATGTTGGCTTGATAATACCCAAATTCCACCGGCGGCATGAATTGAGTCCAACTATCCCCAAAATCTAATACGCACGCTCAGAGCATATCCTCTAAAATTTGTATCATTCTCTCAGTATGCCCATCTGATTGAGGATGGAATGTCGTGCTAAACAATAACTGAGACCCTAGAGCTTCCTACAAGTTCCTCTAGAAACGTGACGTAAAATGCGGGTCTCGACTTGAGAATCGATATTGGCACCCTATGAGAACGAACTGTCTCCTGAATGTAGATCTCCGCTAAACGGTTGAGGGAGTAGCTGATCTTGATAGGTAAAAGTGGGCAGTCTTAGTCAAACGGTCAACATCACCTAGATGGCATGTAACGTCGTCAGTAGTCCTATCACAAAATCCATAGATATATGATCCCACTTCTACTCTGGGATAAATAATGGCTGTAACTGCCTTGCCGACCTTTAGTGCTCAGCTTTCACCTATTGGCACGTCAAACACTGGGCTACATACTCAACAATTTCTTTTTTCATACCACTCCACCAGTACGACTCCCATAGATCCCTATACATTTTCGTACTGCCGGAATGAACTGTATACAAAGATCTGTGAGTTTCCTCTAAAATAGTCTTTCTATGTTAGCATCGGCAGGAACACATAACCTAGAACAGAACCGCAAAGCTCCGTCATCTACAACACTGAATTCCTCCCCTTGACCACTCTGCACTCTGTCCATCACCTCTGCTAATTCTGGGTCTTTTCTCTAAGCAGCTTTAATCCTCTCCTATAAAGTAGGTTGCACTACTAAACTAGCAATGTGAGCCTGAGAACTATTTTCAATTAATTTAATATCGAGTCTCTCTAGATCCATCATGATCGGATACTAGATTTCCATAGCCGCCAACACTGATTCCCTAGATTTCCTGCTCAACGCATCAGCTACCACGTTAGCCTTCCCTAGGTGGTAACTGATAGTGCAATCAAAATCCTTAATAAGCTCCAACCACCTTCTCTGCTTCATATTCAGTTCCCTCTGAGTGAAAAAGTACTTTAAACTTTTATGGTCGGAGAAGATCTCACATTGCTCGCTATGTAAGTAATGCCTCCAAATCTTCAATGCTTGTACCACTGCAGCCAATTCAAGATTATGGGTAGGGTAGTTCTTTTCATACTCTTTCAACTGTCTGGACACATACGCCACCACCCTGTGCCATGCTGCATCAATATACAGCCAAGTCCCTTCAAGGACGCATCACTGTAGGTGGTATAACCCTCACCCTCTGACGGGATGATCAACACCGGCACTGTGACTAGACTTTACTTCAACTCTTGAAAACTCTGTTCATAGCTGTCGTCCCATTCAAATCTAGCATTCTTCCTAGTCAGTCATGTCAGAGGAATTGATAAAGTTAAGAATCCCCTAACGAAATGATGGTAATAACCAGCTAACACCAAGAAACTTCTAATCTCCAAGACGTTCCTCGGTCTAGCCCAATTCACTACCGCCTCAATCTTACTAGGATCCATGGAAATACCATCTCCAAATATAACATGCCCTAAGAACACGACATTCTTAAGCCAGAATTCACATTTACTAAACTTGGTGAACAACTTCTTTTCCCGTAGCGTCTGCAGAACCTGCCTCAAGTGTGTTGTTCCTCATAGCTCCTCGAATATACCAGTACATCATCAATAAAAACAACAATAAACTGATCTAAATATCGATGAAAAATCCTATTCATCAAATCCATAAATATAGTAGGAGCATTCGTCAGACCAAATGGCATAACAAGGAACTCGTAATGCTCGTACCTGGTCTTGAAGGCCATCTTCGAGACGTCTTCTGCTTTCACTTTCACTTGATGATAGCCAGATCTGAGGTCAATCTTCGAATACACCCGTATACCTTGGAGTTGGTCAAACAAATCATCTATATGGGGTAGAGGATATTTATTCTTGATTGTCACTTTATTAATCTCCCTATAATCTATACACATCCTCATAGACCCATCTTTCTTCTTCACAAGTAGAACTGGAGCTCCCCACGGAGATACACTAGGTCGTATAAAGCCCTTAACAAGTAGATCTTGCAACTGATCCTTCAATTATGTCAATTCTGCTGGTGCCATTTGGTAAGGTACTTTGGAAATCGGTGTTATACCTGGAAGTAGATCGATAGGAAAATCTATCTCGTGATCAGGTGGCAAGCTTGGTAACTTATCTGGAAAAACATCTGTAAAATTTTTTACCACGGGCGTGCTAGCAAGTTTCATTTCATTCTCTGACATCTCCTTCACAACTGCCACAAACCCTTGACAACCACTCAGTAGTAGTCTCCTGGCCTGAATGGCTGAAACTAGCTAAGGTGGGGATTGCACTCGCGACCCTACGAACTTGAATTCCACTCATCCCGGAGGTCTGAATATCACTTCTCGTGAATGCCACTTTATGCTGGCAAAATTAGCTGCTAGCCAATCCATGTCAAAGATCTCATCGAACTCGTGCATATCCAGCACTATTAAATCGATAAATAGAATTTCCCTTTGAATATCAACTGAACAACCCTAGAGCACCCTACTACACCTCACTGTCGACCCAGTCGGTGTAGATACCAACAGTTCAATATTCAACAATTGTGTTTCTGCCCTACATAGTCTAACACACCTCGAAGACACAAATGAGTGTGTAGCTCCTGAATCTAACAATGCAATAACTTTAAAATAAAGCATACTAACCATACCTGTCACCACGTCGCCTGCCGTCTCAGCATCACCCGGCGTCAAAGCGAACACTCTAGCTGGAGCCGTATTACTCTACTGGCTCTCATGTGGCACCTGATAATCTCCCTGGTATGGTCTCGGAGCTGGAGCTGCATCTGTTGGTGTAGGGTAGTCTCGCACCATATGTCCCGGTCTACCACAGCGATAGCATACCACACCACCTGCTCGACACTCTCCTCGGTGTCTCCTACCACAAGTCTGACAGACTAGAGGACCCTGCACCGCTTAAACCTCGCGACCTCCTTTCTCCTGTCTCTGCCCTTTGCCATGGTTTCCTCTCCTCCACTGACCCTGTCTAGGACCCTGCTGGTAGCCCGAAGATGTAGATCTCTTCCTCTGTCCCTGCTCCTCTGCATCCAAATGCTCACCAACCTCTGCCAAGGCTACTCTATCGATTAGCTCAGCAAAATCTTGGATCTGTAGCCCTACCACTTGCTTGAATATACTCTGCCTCAATCCTCTCTCAAACTGCCTCGCCTTTTTCACTTCATTAGGGACAACACACGAAGCGAAGCGAGAGAGCTCAATAAAATGCGCCGCATACTGCTGGACTAATAACTGTATCTGCTTCAGACTCAAGAACTCCTCCACTTTAGCCTCCCTAGCAGTAGCTGGAAAATATCTATCAAAGAACAATTTCCTAAATCGATCCCAAGTCATGGATATCGGCATAGTCTTCTACTGCTCCAAAAGCCTCATAGCAGTCCACCATCTCTCAGCCTCTCCTGTCAATCTATAGGTGGCGAAGAGAACCTTCTGTTATTCGGTACACTGCAATACGACCAAGACTTTCTCAATCTCCTGCATCCAGTTCTCAGCGGCTGCAGGATCGACCCTCCTGAAAAGTTCAAAGATTCATCTTCATAAACTTCTCGATAGTGCATCCATGGCCTGCAGATGGACCACTCTGCTCCCTAGAGCTCATAGTGATCTCAGTCATAACCTGCTGAGCCACACTATGTAATATTGCGTCAGAGTTTGTCCCGTCTGCACCTGATGGCCCTACTCCATTACTGCCACTTGCATGGGCACTACCTCCTCCTAGATCCATCCTGAAAAATAACAGTTGCAACTCAATAATCCTATCCCTATAATTTACCCACTTAACTTAACCTCTTATCTCAACACTCTCAGCTTATTTCTAACCCCAGTCCTACATTCTAGGAACATAACCCGTCAATAGTTTACTATGGTTTTCCTGAAATCGTCACCCCTGGAAAAACATAGAAACCACTACGAAAGTCCTGCCTCTAAACTGTAGAACAATTCCTTAAATCATTTCCTATACTCTGGTATCGTCTCCGTTGCATTCTAAAGTTTACAGAACCTAGCAACCTAAGCTCTGATACCAAACTGTTGCGACCCTACTTAATTTCTACATTTTTTTTCTTTCTTTTATAATAAAACCAATATAATTTATCCAACAGATCATAATCCACCTGGACTCGTGGGTACCGAGGATAAAATAGAAACACATAACGAAAGCCTAAGCAGCAGGAAACATAAAATCATAAATAACTCATAATACCATATACAATATCATCCATCACAATACCAGAGTTGCCATATCCACTATATATACATATATAAACCACCCAGAAGATTCTTAGGGTCATTCCCATAAAATCCAACTGACCCTATCGCAAAATACATACCCTTCAGAAAGGGCATATCAGCCGTAACTATCACAGTGGAGCTTTACCCGCTCTTTTATCAGGGGCTCCTGAAATGATCATATAATTCAGGGTAAGACACCTCTCATTAAGGGAAATAAACTAATACTAGTGTGTAGCAACATGAGTATTCCCGTGTTCTATATAAAATCATATATAAACATATCAGTATAACTGTCTATATCATATCTGGGAAACATATATTCTCATATCATGACAGAACATACATGATTTTCATAAACATAATTCATCTCATATAACATAATACGAAAACAACCCTGATAGGTTAGCTGGCTATTGTCATGTATTACCCCCACATGACTGGGTTGTATGACCCAAAGGCGGGACCTGACAATAGTTAGCTGACCACTGTCAATCAAAAGTACAGTCAGTAAGTCCGATGGGTCTGCTAGACCTGGTCCGTACACCAGAGACACTCAGACTTCTTAAAACCACATCGACCATCCAACCTCGCGCTACTTCGTACAACAACTTTAATACAAATATCATGATGAATCATGAACACATAGCAGCGGTATCATGCAAGTGCTAGCCTAGACCAAGCCAACCAGATTCTGATAACATAAAGCATATAATCAAACTGTGATACATGGATATTTTATACTATTAGTTGCCAAATCAATATCATCGCATCATTTTGCATATTTACATATATCATAATAATCATTGCCCCCATATGTCGTTATTTCATATTTTACCATAGCTCAGCCCGTACGCTGACAAATCATATCCATAGCACGGCCTGTACGCCGAAAAATCATATCCATAGCTAGGCTCGTACGTCGAAAAATCATATCCATAGCTCGGTCTGTATGTCGGCAAATCATATCCATAGCTCGGCCCGTACATCGGCAAATCATATCCATAGCTTGGCCCATACACCGGTAAACATATCCATAACTCAGCCCGTACGTCGGCAAACATATTAAACTCTCGGCCCGTATGCCGGTTTTTCATTATATAAAATTCATATCTTTATCATATTTCCAGAAAATAGTATTTCATTATAAATTCTACTCATGCCACACGAAATAGGCTTCATACATATATAAACATATCATCTTTTACAACAGTATTTCCCAAACATAAACATATATAAATATATTTATTTTCCTGAAATCAGATGTTGTAATAACATACATACATTTTCATAAAATAACCAGCTTGGTTTATCCCCTTACCTGATTCTTGAAAAAGCCCCTAAAACAATCAACTCAACACCCACTGGATTCCATGGTCAACACCCTAAAAATGACATTTTTCAGAACTAAACTTTAGTATTTCTACGTGTACTACGCTTCGTACAACTGTCAAGAAGTCAAAAATTTAGTAGAAAGCCTTACCGTGAATTTGGGATGAATTCCGAACTTGGCCCATTGACGATCCACTCCAACAGATATGCAGAGAATTTCCCCAAAAGTGTCATGGTGACTTCGGATCGTCAATCTGGCAGCAGACGGACCCAGAAATTGAGAGAGAATGAAGGAGAACCAAAGAGGAGAGATAAAATGAGAGTTGTGCGTGAGTTTTTGGCCAAAAATGAAGATTTGGCCTATTTATACACTGGCTTTCGTCGACGAGCCACGTCACCTGGTCGACGAGGTCAACAGGCAATTCGTCGACGAACCCTTCACTCGTCAACGAAATTCAGAGATGCCCAAAACCCCCTCTCGGTATTTTCTCATCGACGAAGTATACCCTCGTTGATGAGCCCAAACTTCGTCAATGAAGACCTGCTTGCCCCCCTTTTAATTTCCTTTTCTCCTTTCTTTTTATTATTTAAATATTATAAATTCTCTGGGTCACTATAGGTTGTGTTGGGAGATATGTTTTGTATAATCCCTATGATGTTTTATGGAATTTTTAGGGACATACATGTATATTTACGGAGATAGTAGAACTTTGGTATTGTATATTAGGTTTAGGTATATTATGTTTTCCGTTGCATAGATAGTATATATTTATAGACAGGTATCCCCGATACCCACTTTGGGTCCAGGATGACATTGTGGATGTTATTATTGGTATCAAAGTAATTTTATATTTTTAGTAGTATGGAAAGAAAATTTAGTAGAATTTTCGGGTCGTGACACAGATAATAGTAATTTATGCTGAAGTGAGATTAGGTCAAGCTATGTGACAACTCTCAACCAATGTGTATATATTGTATATATGCGAGAGTAATACCTTTGATTTAAAAAGAGTATATTCAACAAGCAAATAATCAGGAAACCTTAAACTTCTATAAAAAATATCTCAAAAAATATATTTCAAATATTAAGTGCAACTTCAATATATTGTTTTCCCCGCACGAACAAAATCGTCAACAGTTTGGCAGTTGACCATCTAGAGTTGACTGAAACCGTCGACGGTATTCCTAAGCTTAGTAAAACCGTCAACAGTTTGGGTCCTGCCAAACCAATTTTCTTTCTTTTCCTTTATTTCTCTCTTCTTTTATTTTTTCTCTTTTATTTTCCAGGTTCGAGTTTCTACACCTTATCCCCTCATTAATGTGTCTCATCCCCCTTATTAATGTGCCTTATCCCTTCATTTATGTGTCTTAGCACATTTTTATATAAAGGGGGAGGGGTGCCATTTGCAGAAATTGCAAGAGGGAGAGAAGGAGAAAGAGAAGGAGAGAAAGTGGAGGAGAAAGAGAGGAAAATAAGGAAAAAGAGAAAATAAAAGTCTAATATTTTGAAGATCAGAATTTTGGATCTCGAGAAATTGCAGCGTGATGGGTTAAATCAAGGTATGCTTTAAAATCAAAATTTGATAAGTTTTATTATGGTATAAGCATTATCTTAGTTGTTCAATTTCTGAATTTTGGAGGTACCCTAGTATGATCTTTATAATTTTTGAGATTTATATTTTGAACCTTACTAGAATATTGCATGTCTAAAAGATGAATATTTGTCTAGAGTTGAGGTTATGCCCAAAAAATTTGAAATTTGGTGGGCTTCTAGTTAATATATCAATGTTATTGTGGATTAAATTTCGGAATTTTCTGAAGTCATTTGATATGATTTTTTATTTTTTGAATTATAGTCAATATGCTATAATATGCTGTTAGAGTTACAACCAGACGTAGGTTTCGAATTTATTTTATAATATCTACTTTGAATCTAACCACGAAATTTGGTAGACTCATATATTACATACATAGGAACATATGAGTTTAATTTGATGATTTTTGAAACTTGAGAAGATGATTTTTTTATTTTTCAAAGTAAGTGCTGAATTTTGGGATAGTCAATTCAATTAGCACAATTGAAAGTCAATTTCAAAAGATCAAGTTTAATGACCAAACGATATTGTATGGATACAAAATTTGTTTCTAAATTCTAAGCATAAAAATAAGTTCATTTCAAGATAAGCCTCATATTTTTTTTTCCTAAATAGCGGTTTATTAAATACAATTGAATTTAGGATTAGACCTTTGAGAAGGTTCAAAGCGATATTATAATTTACTTTCTAAATCATGGATTTGTGGTTATCTTGTGATAGGTTAAGGATTTACTAGAACGTTTTAAATTCCCGAGGAGATCAAGGTAAGTGGGTTTGATTATGTCAACATTTTTATAAAATATACCTGAGTTTATTTTTAAAGAAAATATTTTAATTCTCTCGGGTAATTTACAGCATTATGTTGTTCTATTGAAAATAAATATTTTTAGCACGAAATACGTGTGGCAAGAGCTTATTTTTATTAAAGTGCATTTCATGTTTTATGAAATAATGAACAATGATGATATTTTTATGATATTATTTTTATTATATGATATATATTAGTATGTTTTAAAAACCCTTATGACTTAGAGACTGCAAAGTTACAGATGTTCGGTACCGTAACTTACAGTTTACAGTTATAGAGATCAGAGTGCACCCACGCTGTTATATAGAGTGATTTTTAGAGTAATGGATTTCTCCTGAGTGCACACCTGAGTTCAGACCAATACTTAATCGGGAAAATCTCACGTATAGTTTACAGTTGAAGTTTGGCTTAGTTTGGTTGACCGTCGGCTAAGTCTAGTATTCAAGTTGTACGACCTTGTCATAGGAGTAAACATGACCCACAGTTTAAGGGCCTAAGGGATGTTTTGCAAAACAAGTATTAGAGAAAGTATATATATAAGTATTATAGTTACAGTTTTACAAATGCAGCTTTGAAACTACAATATTATATGTTAACTGTTACAGAGTTATGATACTGTAAAGCTTATCATAGCTACATACTGATAAAATCTTTCTTACTTATTGAGTATCGTCTCACCCAATTATTCTCCTACCTTATAGACAGCTTTGAGGAGCGTATTAAGAATCAGGAATAGCAAGCACGTAGGTAGGATTTGAGAGAGCAGTTTAAAATAAATACTAGTATAGTACCAGCTGGAAACACTTTTATGTTTTGAGATTTTTAAGAATGTTAGTTTTGATGTTGGAGATACTCCCATAATGCAGTTATTTAGCACTTTGGTAAAAAATATATGAGTTCTTATTTGTTTCTACTATTTCTATTATTTTTTTTACGTAACCTATGCAATTTTTATAGAAGGTCACTTCTTAGACCCTACGGGTTTGGGGCGTGATAGTATGCATATTTGGCTACATGGATTAGGAATTCATTTGAAATTATAAATACACGTATCTTGTAGGAGAATACTTAAATTTGAATTTGTGTTAATTTAGAAAAAAAATATATATTGAGTATAATCCAAATCTGTATAAATTCAAATTTAAGACTTGAAATGTATACTCTCAAAATACAATGAACTTGTTTTGAAATTTCATTGAGTTAAAATTTAATTGAATTATAAATCCATAGTTATAGGATGGAAATGGATTGCCAAAGTGAATCCAAATCTATTACTTAGGTCAACTAAAGTATGGAATATGGATTTTAGCATGCAAAATTAAATTTTAGATGATATCATGTAGCATTAATA
This sequence comes from Malania oleifera, assembly GCF_029873635.1. NCBI lineage: Eukaryota > Viridiplantae > Streptophyta > Magnoliopsida > Santalales > Ximeniaceae > Malania > Malania oleifera. The sequence goes on along the minus strand of NC_080419.1, from coordinate 23,610,398 downwards.
TTCACATGATTATTGATTCTTGCCATTTAAAAAATAGGTTGTAGTGTTTGGAGTACAAATTTCATCTTTTAGATTTAAATTTGTGTGGGTTTGGACAAAATATAACATAAATTATACCATGTATTGTTCAAATCCATGCAAATCCAAATTTAAGATCAAAAATTTATATTTTCAAATACAAAAAGTATGCAAATACAGAGAATAACATAAAAAAAAAACAAATTTCACTTTCCAATCTACGAATGCGTATAAGTACTTAAAATTATAAGTGTTGACATTGAAAATTTATAATGCTCATAATTTGATGCGACATCCCAAAGAAGGGTCAGAAATGGCGAAGCGTGATAATATTAATGATTCGACAGAATCACCACAAACTTGTTATTTTCCTAGGTGTGGTTAGTTCACCTAATTACTTCTCGTTGATTAATGAGTGTTTTGCATAAGAATTAGGGTGCTTAATGTGTGTTCTACATAAATCTTCTAATTTGTTATTTAATCCTTAAATCATAAGCATTCTTTTACAATTCTTTTTTGAGAGTTTACAGTGAAAATATGTATTTTTGCTTATTTTCCTTGAACACTAGACATCATTTCCTTCATAACATGCTAACATTATTCTTATTCTTCGTACATTAAAGGAAGAGCAAAACCCAAAAGAGAAAAAACTTGCAAAACAATAGGAGTGAAAACTATTCTAAGTCCTCAATGAGATTACTTAGTGTTTGATAAAAAAATCAAGCACCTTTTAAGCAATGATCTAGATTTAGATGGTTTAGTGATGAACAGGTTGTAGATAGACTTGTTATGTTAATGACCGTCAGAGACTCAAAGATAGGGATGGTGAGAATCGTACAAATCATAGAAGGATGGAGAAAACAAGGATGGTGAAGAGACTCACACTAGAAGAGGTAAGAAGATATAGAAAGGAAAGAGAATAATGGGAGAAGGAAGTGAGAAAGAGAGAAACAAAGAGAGGGATAGAAGACACCAAGTCCTTTTAGCACTAGGTTAGTTGTATTATGTATGTAACTTGTTTAAGAGATCCTTTATGAGATAGTTGTACATCTATTTATACTCTTTTGGGGTCAAACATGTATAAGTCTTAAGGTTACAAATCATACATTCAAGTCATAAATCCTAATCATAAATTCGGTCCGTTTTTAAATATTAAAAACCCTGTCATAAATTATGTCTGTTTTAAACATTGAATATCCAATTATTATAGTTGACATTCATAATTATCGATCCAAAACCTATCTATCTTGTTACTTGATGATTAGGTGATCCTAGATGACTAGGTGACATTTGTCGAATGGTGAGAGATCGTTTAGGTGGCCACTTGATATCTTTTCAACGTGCCTAGTGACTGGATGATCAACGTCACCTAATAGTTGTGTAGCTATTATTTCTCAGGCGACTACTTGATACTATTAGTTCATCTAAAAGACAAATAACTCACCTCACCCTCGCCAAATATTTTTTTCATTACGACTCTTCTAGTGATTTTCTTAGCTAGGATTGTCACCATTTTCTAAGGAAGTGTAAAAAGACAATGCAAACACTTAGAAAACCTAATAAAAAAGAATTAAAGACATAAAAACCCAATTTCAATTTGAATGTCATGCACAAAGTACCGCTTTCTTACATTAAGAATCCTACTATTTAAAGATGGTTAACTTAAAGTTATGGCTGTATGAGAGCTTCTACACAAAAGCATGCTAACTAAAGTAGGGCTAATGATATTTACATCAGAATGGTTGAATTACTATTTTTCAATATCATTTAAGTCAGAGGTGGTGATTAGCTTTGGCATGAGGTTCATATCACTTGACATTATGATTTAGGGTATGGAAAAATTTGGAAATGGAATGAAAACTATTTTTTACCCAAAATTTACATGTCCCAAAAAGTACTTATAATTTTTGTAAAACGAAGTGAAATCTTTTCCAAAACCAAAACAGAGATTCTTTAAAACGTGAAAGAAAATATTTTTCTTTTTAAGTGCACCGTAGAGCAGGATTCATGAATGAAATTTTCATAGTAAAATTTTAGAAGATGTCTTAACAATTTGGTAAGTAGACTTTGATAATTATGCTTCAAAGGTAACTCATCTTTTATTCTCTCTCTCTCTCTCTCTCTCTCTCTCCCTCTCTCTCTCTCTCTCTATATATATATATATATATAATTTTTTCATAACATTTGAATTTGCAACCTACAATGTAAAAGTTTTAATCTCAAATCACTAGAACATTGCTTAATATAGGGGTTGGGAAAATGATTTTCAAAATTTAGTATTAGTGTGAATTTTGAAAATGTTAGTATAATTTTATAATATATTTTGTCTAAATTTATATAAATCTAAATTCATGACTCAAATCTATATGCTCAAATGTACAAAAAGAATTATCTAACAATATCCAATAACATATATTTGACATTCCCAATTAATGAACTGTTTTAATCTTTCTTATATAAATGTAATTAATTAATTATTTAATCTTGCTCATTTCCTAACAACAAATTAGAAAGCCCACAGATTATTGAACATGCATGTAAAAGTAGACAATTAATCGTGGGTAGGGGTGAGCATAATTCAGTTAACTGATTCAACCGAATTATGTAATTAATTAATAATTAAATATAAATTATATAATTTAGGGTTTCCACAATTTCCCAAATCCATAAAATTCCCAAATTATGTAATTAATTAATAATTAACTATATAAATTATCAAATTGAATTTTGAAAACATATAAATTATACAATCATATTTTTTCCATAATAATAATTTGATTCGGTTAAATTCGATTAACCCATTTAATAGAAAATTTAGTTCGATGGGGTACAGTGAGTGTAATTGGATTGCTTTGGTTATAATAGAGAGCTAACCCCAAAAAATCAATTAACTCAGTTAATTGGCCAAATTATAGAACCGACTGATTGGACATCTCTAATTGTGGGAGCCCCTCAAATTATAAATTTATGTGAATTTCAAAAAATTCAATACAAATTTTCATATATAATTAAATTGACATAAATTAAATCCAAACTCTAAAATTTCTAAATTTTAATCTCCCAAAACACAAAAAATATATATATTTAATATCATCAACCTCAAACATTGAATGCACACAAAATTGAATCTACTTGTGTATTAAAATTTATTTAAATTCACACACACACAAATATATGGTAAATCATATGCATACATATAATACAGTATATAAGTTTTTTAATGCAATAAAAAATATTACAAATAATGCCAAAATTATCACCATACCTTTATTTCCCTCATCGTGTATGACCAACCATGAAAAAATTTTATACTATAAAAAAAAAACCATGAAAAATAGAAAATAATAATAATTTTTTTTAATAATAAAAAATCTAGCGCCTGCAACGGGTAATGGCGCTGCAGCCACGACTGTAGGGGTTGGCGGACGCGCCACGTCGGCAGTTGTAGTAAGAAGCGCCGCGCCGGGAGCAGGGGATTCTGTTCCTCTGCAGCGCCCCGTAGCTTATGTACCGACCCCGCGTGGCCAGAACGCGCCGGCTAATCTCCGACTCCATCTCGAACTCGTCCCCGCCAAAGCACTCCCCGACGGTTCCCCGGCACGGTGACATGGTCGACAACCACCCCAGCTCGTCGAGGTCCCAGCCGCCGACGGAATCAACGGCAGAGAACGAAAGGATCGCGCCTGAGAACAGCAATGCGCAAACCAGGAGGAAGCTCTGTGAGCACCGAGCGGAGTTTCCCATTTTCTGGAATTTGGTTTCTGGGTTTCTGGATTCCTCTGTTTGTGCGGAGGTGAGTGGGGTTTGTGCGGAAGTGGGTGGTGGGGAAAAAGTGGGAATGGAAAATGGTCATTGAGGGTGTGAGTGTTATTGAAGAAAATGTTGAGCTGTTTTTTTTTCCGCGTGATAAAAGGATGAGATTTGTAATCATATGGACAGCACTAATTTGCTATTTACTCTAACTTTTCAAAAAATAAAAAATAAAAAAAAATAAATTGAGATTTATTTATTTATTTTATTTAGGTAATTAACCATATTTTTTTTTTTGGTATATCTCAAGTATATATTTAGGTGTGTCTTATAATATATTGATCGGTGAACCATAGGAACTTACAATCCTCTAAGCCTCCCGATTGGTTGATATGTGCTTCTATTCTCACTCTAGCATTGCAGTTGTAACATTTTAGGGTTCATTTAGTTGTGAAAAATAAATTTTATTTTAAAATTTTAATTTTTAGATAAAAATAAAATTTTAGCTTATTTTTAAAATTTTCAACATTCATGTTATAAAAATATAAAATAAAGAACTTGCTCAAATGCATAAAATAATTTTTTACTTTTAGATTTCAAAATAATCTAAAAAACATCTTTCTTTTATTTTTTACAATTTATATAAGGTAATATTTGAAATTATAAATTTTAGGGTTTGATTTTGAATTTGTATGAATTTAAAAGAAGCTTTATATATAATCAATACAAATTAAAGTTTAAAATCCCAATTCCATACTATCATATGTAAAGTAAGAGTTAAAAATTTAGAAAAAACAATTAAAAGATATTTTCTAACTCTTGTAATTATATGAAAAATTAGAAATAAAAAATAGAATGTCAAAAACACTAACCTTGCCCGATATTTCAAAAATTTCAAGGACAGCCCCTAATTTTAAAAATTCTAAAGATCACCTCTAAGGTTTTAAGAACTTGAGGGACCTGTCATGAAGTTTATCAAAAAGACACACATCTCCCCTTATATTTTATAAGAAAGTATTTTTTTTTTATGAGAGGTTTCTTCCTTTTTAGTAAATCTCATGAGAGGTTTATTACATTTCCAAAACCTTAGGTGAAGTCTGTGGCGGTTTTGAAACTTCAAGGGAGATTTCTGTCTTTTTGTCAAATCTGATGAGTGTCTTTTGTCGAAAATAGAATCATTTTTACAAACAAATTGTATCAATATTATTTATTATTGTTCATTTATTTCATACAAATATATCTTTTTATATTATTATTTTTTGAAAAATCAAAGATAAAAATGAAAATTATTTTTCATAATTAAAGGCCACAAACTTTTTCTAAAATTTAAAAGTATTCCCTTTTTTAGGAAGAATTGAACTCTAATCTTTCAGGTGCGAATCACAACCAAAATAATGGTCAAATTTTTCTTTTTTAATTTTTATTCTCCTAGTAGTAATGGATATGGTTTATGTTTGGAACAAATTGTGAAATTTATTTATTTATTTTAAAGGGTTAATAAGAATTAATGTAATGATTGCTGTGTGATGAAAAAGAGAGGTGATGAGGAGGGGATGATGTGTTGATGAAGTCAAGTCATTTAGTGCAACTAAGAGAAGGTGGGGATGGACGGATACTGAGTTGGCTATGAGGCCATTGATGTTGATGGGAATAGTTGTCCAATTTGGGAGGTGGAGGTAGAGTTGGGGAGATCTATCATTTCCTCTTCTAATTTCAATGCCTAACGTCAATGTCAATGTGAATTTGGAAAGGAAGAAAGTTGAGCAATTAGTGGCGGAATGTATTGTATTTGAATCGAAATTTATTTTTGGTCACGGCAAAATATTGGTTGAATGGAACTATTGTCTTTCAAGGCGGACTATGAGAAAACTCACTAATTATTGTGCATTATTTTAATTTGTCTTCTCCTCTGCTCACATTTAATCAAAAAATAAGGTCGTTGGAGCCAAAACTCTTTATTATATATAACCTTAAGATGCTCTAGTCAAATTGTATGTATGAATGCGACCATACTTGTTATAGTTGGATTCTCTCTCTCTCTCTCTCTCTCTCTCTGCGTGGTGGTTAGAGAGTTGATCTGAACCTTAACCTAAGTCAATACTTATGTTACATTTGAATTTTGAAATTTTTATTCCTAACAATAAAGTGGTTATAATAGAAGGGTTTTTGTAGTTTATGAAAGAAAATGTGCCATTATCATAAAGCAAATAGTAATAATTTTTTTTTTGAGTAGGAATATACAATAAATAACTATGCAAAAATTTGCTCGTAAAATTGTCTATTCTTTCTTTGGACTGGCCTTTTTCTAAATGATTACATCCCTACAAAATTTTCATTACATTCTCACTGCGTTTGTCTTATTCCTAGAGTTATGTATTCCTCAAACCAAGTGTAACTTTAGTTTAGGACATGCAAATAATTAACAAAGCTAATCTAATAATGTTTTTGCAAGGAATAAACCTTACAAAAATATAAAAACTCTAATAATAATAACAACAACAACAACAGCAACGGTAATAATTGTTGTTCTCATTGTTGTTGCTGCTACACTGAATTTTTATAAAATAAAAGAGTGTCTTAAGAGCTAGATTGACTTACCTTTGGAAGATCTTTTTGTTACTCAGTTAGTATAAAACATGCAAATGACGGAAAATAAAGTTTATAAGATAACAAGAATGTGTACCTCCCTTGACTTTTATAATGTCTTGAAAAGATCTTGCCAAGCTACAATTCTTTGAGCTCACATTATTTATATAAAGATAATTAGGTTGTTACCTTAAATATGAGGTAATATTAAATGAGATATGCTTACAAGTGGATTGAGGAGCTTGTTATCCAATGACGGGGCGAGCTAAGATTTTAAAAATTATAACATCTAATATTTTATAATGTAATTTGATAACTTAAATTGTTGGAGATGTGGCTCATATTTGAGTGGAACGCATACACTAGAAAAGCATGAAAAACAAGAGAGAAGGTTGCGGGATGATAACCATCGACAATTTCGTTCAACGCAAGTCACAGGTTTTTGAATTAATGATTAGTAGATTGAGAGATTTTGGAGGATTTTCCTCTGAGAAATTGTTATAGAAGTGTTTTAGTTATATTATAAGTCTTTTTTTTATCAGTAAATGATAAATTATATTGATCAAATGGATATGTACAGAAACTCTGGCATACCCGAGAGGAAGGAAGCAAAACTTCCATCGACAAAATGAACACTATTACATCAAAACCTGGGAATTCCCAAGGCAAAAAGCCATCAACTAACTAAAAATAATCAAAACCAAAACTAAAATGCAATAAAAAAATATCTTAGAACTCAAATCATCACTAGACAGAAAGCCATAAAAATGATGGATATCCAAACCAGGAGGAATCAAGGCGCAACACCCTCCAACAAGAAAAGCCACATGTCGAAGAGAAGCATGAAATCTTTAAGTAGCCCTCCAGCTTGAAGTGGACTATCAACTTGGTTAGTACACCATCCACAATGAGAAAGAAGACCAGGCCCAAGATGAAGACTAACTTCAAGACATCAAGAAACTCCAACCTCCTCAGAGTATTCCGAAAACCCAATGAGATAAGAAAGAAAAAGAAAATAAAAGGAATGAAAATGGGAAGAAAGAAAGGGGAAATCAGGAAACAACTCTCTTTTTTTCTTTCTTTTTTTTTTTTTTTGGTGTCCGAGTTTACTACCAATTGTTAATCAAACGCCAATCCAAAAGAGAACAAGTCCCTTCAACCAAGAATCCAATAGCAGCACCTCATACTAAATAAGACCCCAACACTTCATCTAACAAACTGACCTTCACTGTTCACACCAGAGTCCAGCAACTCAAAGCAGATCTTCCATATTGAACATGATCCACTAGAAATGAGACACCAACTTCCAGCACAACCAGATTAAAACTGCAACCCAACACAGCGACATCAACAGAGGATAATACATTCAGCCTTGTATTAAACCTGAAACTAGGAACTTAAGAATCCTTCTTCACAACCCCAGAGACATAGTAGCCTGGAGAGTCATTACAGATCAACAGAGCACAGCATAACTCAACCAAAATAAACATAAAAAAATCAGCAGATTAGGCAAACAGGCTGAGCCAAATAAAGCAGGCAGTAAGCATCAACCACTGGAGACACCTAAAACAGAAACTATTACTCCAGCCCCTACAGTAGGCCAACTCCTGAATATTCCTACCATTACAACTCAAAACCATTCCTAAAATCAGAAAAGATCACTCACATTCTGTTGGTTCCCAGGTTTTTACAAACCTGGGAAATCTGTCGAATACAGTTCTGTATGTATGCATTTGAATGACTTGAACAATGGCTTCTAAAGGGGTAACCTTACCTTCAAATATCTTTTTATTTCTGAAGTGCCATAAATAATACACTGTGGCAGCAAAACAAACTTTTTTAGCCACTGATTGAACCCCCGTACCTCTAGCTTCTTTATGCATCCATTTTAGAGAAGCCTTAAGTGTGGTTAAAGCTCTTGTGATGCCCAACCAACTCCTCAGGTGACCCCAAACTGCCGCTGAAAAAGTGCATTTAAAAAAGAGATGGTCTATTGTTTCCTCCTCCCTATTACAAAAGCAACAAGAATGGTTAATCCCTTCCACATGAATATTGTCAGTAGTAGCTAGTCTACCTTTTGCACCAAGCCAGAGAATAAAGGAGTGTTTCGGAGTGCAACCATTCATTCATACAACATTAAACCACGGAACCTTACTTCCTTTCCTTCTCCAGAAATGATAGACTTCTGAACACGAGATTTTGTCACCAAACACCCATTTCCTTAACTGAAAGTCGGCTTCTTGTTGGTCTCTGCAATGTAGCAGTACATTATTCTTAAGTTCAATGATCATCTTAAACAAAGGAGAGTCCTCATGTTTAGAAGAAGCCTCCCAAATGTTACAGCCTCTCAAATAATTCCGATTTATCCATTTCACCCATAGAGAATCTTTTTTATCATGAATATTCCACAACGCTTTAATAAGGATAGCTTTATTCCATGTTTTGAGATCAAAAACTCCCAATCCCCCTTCGTCTTTTGGTAAACACACATCCTTCCAGGCCACTAAGGGTCTCTTTCTATCACCCCATAAAAACACCCTACACAACTTAATAATGTACTCTCTGACAGATCTGGGAATGGGAAAAATTGAGAGCCAAAAGCACTCTGAACCTTGAATAACTGAATTGATTAACACATAAGGTTAGTATTTTTATCAATTTTTGTAACCCTTGTTTGATAAGCTTGATGTAAGCTTCACGTGAGATAGTGAAAAACAGATGCTTGCTCCCGTGGACATAGGCAACTTGCCGAACCCCGTAAATTATTGTGTCTTTGATTTTGTTTGCTTTCTTTATTCTCATTGTGAGTGTTTGCTTGTTCCGTATATTTATCATTGAGTGCTTGCATTACTTGTTCTGGATTGATTCGAGTTTGAAAAGTTTTCTACTGCGTACTCAACATCAACAATTGGTATCAGAGCGCCAATTTCCACAATTGGTATCTGAGCTATTAGTTGCAACGGTTGGGATCTCTTAGATGAGGTTCAATATTTGTAAGTTTGATGGAATGTGAAAATTTCATACTTTGGCTAAGGGTTAAGGACTTGCTAGTGCAGCAAAGTATGGTGAAGGCACTATATGGAAAGAAGTTGGAAGGCATGGCCGGTTCGTGTCCAAGTCATTGACGAACAAGTTGTATCGTAAGCAAAAACTATATTGGTTTAAGATGGTAGAGGGCTCGTGTTAGCCTAAGTGGCTACATGATCCTAATTTTCGTATTTTGATGATAACAACCCATTAGTAGTTCTTAATTAAACTAATCTTTGCATACTAAGATGTGGCAAGTATAAATGGCAAAATCACACTAATACAGGTTCTAGTGCAAAGACCAAGCGAACATTCTCATATGCAAAGATCAAGTAGACAATCAAATAGGCAAAGATCAAGAGGACACTCAATCAAAAGAGCTCAAGCACATACCAGTGGAAGCTAATGTAGAAACATGTATAATTGGGAGTGTTTGAGGTAATGTTTATTGTAACTCTTGTAGTTTTGATTCGAGCAAGTTTATTTAGCAAGAGTTGAGCTAATTGCATGTGCATACTAGTACGTAAGAGTACATAAGATATCACCGAGTCATAAGTTTAGTACTTATGAGTTTTCAAAGTCAAAATAAGAGTTTTATAAAAATATTCTTTAGTCAAATGTATTTTTATATGGTACAAGTTTAAATCATATTAGTTTTATAATTTTTTAAAGACTTGGTCCTAGTTGGGTTTAAAACCTCATTTATGCACCACTCAAATTTCCTAAAAGACCCTTCAGTATTTGGAGCATAAATTTTTCTAGAGAACTATAAAAAGTTGATCTTGGTTTCTATTAAAAGTTAAGAAAAAATCTCACAACTTTCATTTTAAAGATTTTCACAGATGAGAAGGTTTAGATAATGAACAAACAAGGGGCAAATCGCCAATGGTTTGACCAGGTGCTTCGATGGTTTCAAGTAGAGAGTTGAATGATTTTCTTGCTTGAGGAAACCGTCGATGGTATCGAGAAACCGTCGACGGTTTGCGTTGAGTTTTGAACCTTAACGACCATAATATGGCTAGTTTTCAAAGTAAACAAATATTTTATTAAGCCAACGACCATATAACTGCTAGTAGCCCAATTTACTTATAAATACAAGTCCAAAGACTTGTTTAAAGATTGATGTTAGTGATTAACATTTTTAGTATTGATGAGACCCTGAAATGCATGATTTTAGACCCTCATCTACCTTTGCTTATCCTTACTTTATTACTTATTAACCCATTTTTATCATTGTTCGGGGTTATTCAAGGTTTGTTGGTCTTTTCAAGAAATACATGTTAAAACCAAGGAGTTAGGCATACAAGAAGCTAAAGGAGTATCTAGAGTACACAAAGCTCAAAGTTAGATGTTTAACCGAACTCCCAAAACCTCATATCATCAGAGAAAAGGAAGTATTTGCTCGACCAAGTGGTGCGACCAATAACACAAGGGGCGACCTAGTCTTCCATTTTAGACTCCAAAGTTCATACTAAGATCGAGATCCTGCAAGTCTCGACCATCAACCCGACCAGCAAGATCCTGAAGTGCGACTTAGTCAAAGACACTGAATATTTGAATTCCTAATTTCCCACGAGTCTCGACCAGGGCGCACACAAGGGAAGCATGAGAGTGACTTGGTCGACAGGGACGATCTTCTACGCGAGATTTGTTGCAAACTTTCCTAAACTGAAAATCAAACCTTGTAAACCCTAGAGCCTATAAATATTCACTATGAACATTAGCTCTGGGTTCCTCTTTGGCCGCTTTTAGGTTAGTGACGTGCTTAGAACACCATTGAGAGCCATCACTCTGTTGTAGGGACAATTGTTTGTGAGAGATGAATCGAATAACAAGATGTGATTTTTATTTGCTTTGTTAGATTAGATGATCATTCAATTGTACATACAGTCGTTAGTGATAGACGATTCAAATACAAAGACTTGATCTTTTTACTTGCTTTCAATTTACTGCTTTTGATTTATTGCTTGATATGATGAAAGGCTGTCTATAAGGATAAGCACTACTACAATTTCGGTCTAGTAGAAGTAGTTGGCTATGGATCCGTAGAGGTGATCTGTAACGCCCTAGACCCGCCATGTGGAGCCCGGAGTGTTATAAGACCATCCATACGTCTCTAATACCATTCACGCAGTAGAACTTAATTAAACAACCTCAAACAAAATACTAGAGTACTATATTTATATTAGCAAACCCATAAAAAAAGTATATCCATATTCCATATTACATAACTAGGACAAAACATTAACACAGTCTATACACATATCCATTCTTTTTATTTACTCACAAAACTACCCCGCCCTAGAGCTTTTTAAGCTCGATCACCTGGAAGACCTTAAAATATTAAATATTCATCGAGGGTGAGACACCTTTTAGTAAGGAAGAAACAAATTACAACAATATGTGACCGAAGTGTTTAATATATAATTATAAAATATATATGCAATTGTATTTCATTATCAATAGCAGCTGAGGAAATGTATTCTTAGTCACATCATTATCAACTTCTCATCACCCAATCACATACACACAAACATAATTATTTTTACTGATAATTCCTGAGAATAGGGAAGTCTAACCGCTCATACAAGTAGATTCCCTTTGCTTTAATGCTAATACCAGGGCACTCACCTTTCTCAATAAGCCCTTAAGTTATGTATCAAGGTAAAGTTTTCGAGAATAGGGAAGGTCACCCTCCCATACAAGTGACTTCCCTCTGCTCTAGTATTCACAGATAATTACCAGAGCACTCGCCTTCCTCAGCAAGCTCTCGGGTGGAGAATTCAACTTTACCATAGATACTCATGTAAATAAAGTTACACATATCCAATGCTATTATTTCATAGAATTCTACACATATACACATACCACAACCAATCCACACAAGATAATTCGTACCGTTTTCATTCACACCCACACATGGTTCATATTCACACATAATACAACATCCACACAGGACTCTGATCTATATAAAATACACGTCCACATAGGACTGGTCTACACAGGACTATTAACTACACAGGTTACACGGTCCACACAGAACTAATCATCACACAGATTAGAACACATACCACCTTGTTCATGGAAAATAGGTAAAACAAACCTCCTCATACCACAACCAACGTTATATGACAGTTATATCAGGTGCAATATAATGACCTCCTCATACCACTGCCAACGCTATATCACAATTTACATGAACCAAAACACAAATCAATAACAAAATCAACCACTCAAGCACATCTATGCATCTATCACAGTATACACAATCAGACAGTATCCACAACCAGCTAGTATTTTCAACCAAGCTGAAATCGTTGCCCAAACATTATTCACAATCACACAATAAATCATAATTTTGTAGTACTCGCAACCATTTAATTATCAAAGTTGTTTTCATGCCACACAATTTTCCCCAATATACTATATATATATATATATATATATATATATATATAAACTTCTGAAGTTATGTGCAGAAAGTCATGATCAGTTCATTCATGATCATCCACTTTGGAAGAACCCAGATTTTTTCATCCATATTCCCTTCAAAAACAATATTTTCAATACCTGCACCGTTCAGAAAATTATACCAAAAAATATACATATAGAATTTTATACCCAAAATTTAACCAGTTTAAAATTAATGAAAAGTTGTTATAAAATATTTCCCCTTACCCGCTCTTCAAGTTCCTACATAAACTAAAAAGAAAATGAGACCCTGTAATTTAAAATTCCCAACTCACTCAAATCTTAGAAAAGAACTCATTTAATGCTTCCTAGGTTCCAAATAATTATATTTAACAAGAAAACTCCAAAATAACTCATTTACCCTGATTTTGGGATGGTGCCCCAAATCAATGATCAGCTCCTGTAGCTTTGCAGAGAATGATCCGACAAATCTCGTGGTGGTTTCGGATCGTCAAATTAGATCAAATCCAGCCCAAACCAAAGAGAGAAGGCAGAGGGGCCGTTTATTAAAGAGAGAAAATGAAAAACCTCAAATTTTCCTCACTGAAAATGAAAGCAACTCTATTTATAAGTAGGGACTCGTCAACGAGACACGTGGATTCGTTGACGATCCCATGAAGAACACTCCTCAACAAGATCGTGAGTTCGTCAACTAGTTTAAGAATATCTCAACCCTCTTAGTAACTCCTCGTCGATGAGACATGTGCCCTTGTCGATGGACCAAGGAAGAACGCTCGTCAATGAGACCAGTTGGTTCGTCGACGAGTGCTCGCTGACACCCTGTTTAAATATTCCTTTTTATTCCCTTCTCTCTTTCCTTTCCTTTTCTTTTATTTTTATTTTTATTAATTAAACTTTCCAGGTTGTTACATTCTCTCCTCCTTCAGAAAATTTCGTCCTTGAAATTCGTTAATCAACCATTTTTCACAACTAAAAAGCTAACTAACCACATTCATACATTTCAATCAATTCAAATATATGAAGCACCGAATCTTGCAAAATCAAATAAAATTAATACTCATGCTAACGTAGACATATTACTTGCGCCTTTAGCGTTGTCCCCCTCAGGTGTACCCATCATATAAACATGTGCCGGAGCACCGCCGCCACGAGGCACTGGGTTGTTCCTCTTATTTTGATTTGGAACAGGTGCATTGTTTGGAGGTTCTCGATATTCCCAGGCTATATAACCATATTTACTGCATCTATAGCACACGACACCCCAACTTTGGCATTCTCCCCAATACTGCTGGTTACATCCAGGGTAGTGGGGGCGTGACAAATCGCCCTGATGTCCTCGATCATTTCTTTCCAACCCCTGACCTGCAACATCTCTGTCTCCCCTCCACGACCCTTGTTTGACATTTGCTTGGGGGTGGGCAGACACAGGTCTCCTTCTTCGTTCTGACGACTCTGCACCTTTCTCAAGACTTGACTCTGCAACAGTAGCTTTCTCCACCAGTTTCGCAAAATTCTAAATCTGCAAACATGTCATGTGCTCGTGAATCCTCTAATTCAAACCCCTTTCAAACCACCTCGCCTTTTGGTATTCATCTGGAACCATGGAAGGAATGAGGCGGGAAAGTTCCAGAAATTTAGCATTATACTTCTGAATAGTGAGACGCCCCTGAGTCAAGTTAAAAAATTCTTTCGCTTTCGCATTTTTGGTGGTAACGGGGAAGTATCGGTGGTAGAAGACCTACTTGAAACGTCCCTAGATCATTGCTATATGTACTGCTCGCAGTTCTTCCAACAGCTTTATCGCATGCCATCACCGTTCAGCTTCTCTTGCAAGTTTGAAGGTGGAGAAAAGAACTTTATGCTCCTTAGTGCAGTTAAACATTACCAATATCTTCTCAATCTCTTGCATCCACGTCTCAGCCTTAATTAGGTCAGTACCACCCTAAAAAGATGAGGGTTTCATACGGGTGAATTGATTAATGGTACAACTCTGGTGCACTGGTGGGTAGCTTGATCCCCGAAGTCTCGTCTCATCTTTTCCCTAACCTGACGAGCTATTCCTTGCAACAATCAAAAGGTGTTAATCTCATCTCTGTTGGAAGCTTTCAACTAGCTTCCTCCTCCTTCATCCACACCTTTGCCTCTAGGATTCATCCCTGAATATATATAACAAAGGCAATTTTAATATCTCTACATCTTAATATATCTGAAAAAATCATAAAACAAAAAACCAATTTAATATCCAATTCCTCAATTAAATATCCAACATCCAATTATCCGCAATCATATTAACCTTCAAATTCAAATTCCAAATTTGAGTTTCTCTTCTTGGAAACATCACCGTCAATGGATTTATCGTGGTTTTCTGAAACTGAAGACTGATTTAGAAAATCACAGAAGTCTATCAAAGGATTTCTGCCTCCAGGCTATGAAACAAACTCAAACTTTTGTCAACACCCTAATCTACCCATTCCTACCCTTATCCAACTCAAACCTATACTCTGGTATTAATTCTTCTAAAGTCTACAAGACCGTTATGCTCTGATACCAATTGTAACGCTCCGGACTTGCCACGTGGAGCCCGGAGTATTATGAGACCATCCATGCGTCTTTGATACCATTCACGCAATAGAACTTAATTAAACAACCTAAAACAAAATACCAGAGTACTTTATTTACACAAGAAAACCCATCAAAAAAACTATAACCATATTCCATATTACATAACTAGGACAAAACATTAACACAGTCTATACACATATCCATTCTTTTATTTACTCACAAAACTACCCCACCCTAGAGCTTTCTAAGCTCAATCACCTGGAGGACCTGAAAAGATTAAATATTTGCCGGGGTGAGACACCTCTCTGTAAGGAAGAACAAATTACAACAGTGTGTGACTGAAGTATTTAAAATATAATTATAAAATATACATGCAATTGTATTTCACTATCAATAGCATCTGAGGAAATGTATTCTTAATCACATCATTGTCGACTTCTCTATCACCCAATCGCATACACACAAACATAATTAATTTTACTGATAATTCTCAAGAATAGGGAAGTCTACCCGCTCATACAAGTAGATTCCCTCTACTTTAGTGCTAATACAAGGGCACTCACCTTTCTCAATAAGCCCTCAAGTTATGTATCAAGGTAAAGCCTCCGAGAATAGGGAAGGTCACCCTCCCATACAAGTGACTTCCCTCTGCTCTAGTATATACAGATAATTACCAGAGCACTCGCCTTCCTCAGTAAACCCTTAGGTGGAGAGTTCAACTTTACCATAAATACTCATGTAAATAAAGTTACACATATTCAATGTTGTCATTTCACAGAATTCCTCACATATACACATATCACAACCAATCCACACAGGATAATTCCTACAGTTTTCATTCACAACCACACATGGTTCATATTCACCCAGAATACAACGTCCATACAGGACTTTAATCCATATAAAATACGTGTCCGCACAGGACTGGTCTACACAAGACTATCAACCACGCTGGTTACATGGTCCACATAAGACTAATCATCATACAGATTACAACACATACCACCCTATTCATGGTAAATAGGTAAAACAAACTCCTCATACCACTGCCAATGTTTTACTCCCCAATATAAACACCCATATAACGACCTACTCATACCACTACCAACGTTATATGACGGTTATATCAGGTACGATATAACAACCTCCTCGTACCACTGCCAACGCTATATTTCAATTTACATGAACCACAACACAAATCAATAACAAAACCAACCACTCAAGCACATCCACGCATCTACCACAGTATAGACAATCAGATAGTATCCACAACCAGCCAATATTTTCAACCAAGTAGAAATCGCAGTCCAAACAGTATTCACAATCACACAATAAATCATAATTCCATGGTACTCGCAACCATTTAATTATCAAAGTTGTTTTCATGCTACACAATTTTTCCCAATATAATATATATATATATATATATATATATATATATTCAAAAACAATATTTTTAGTACCTGCACCATTCAAAAAATTATACCAATATATATATATATATATATATAATTTTATACCCAAAATTTAATCATTTTAAAATTAATGAAAAGTTGTTATAAAATATTTCCCCTTACTTGCTCCTCAAGTTCCTGCCTAAACCGAACAGAAAATGAGACCCTGTAATCCAAAATTCCCAACTCTCTCAAATTTTAGAAAAATATTTATTTAATGCTTCATAGGTTCCAAATAATTATATTTATCAAGAACACTTCAAAATAACTCACTTACCTTGATTTTGGGATGGTGCCCCAAATCAACAATAAGCTTCCATAGCTTTGCAGAGAACGATCCTACGAACCTCGTAGTGGTTCTGGATCGTCAAACCAAGTCAAATCCAGCCCAAAATCGAAGAGAGAAGGCAGAGGGACCATTTCTTAGAGAGAGAAAATGAAAAACCCCAAATTTTCCTCGCTGAAAATGAAAGAAACTCTATTTATAAGCAGGGACTCATCAACGAGACATGTGGATTCGTCGACGATCCCATAAAGAACACTCGTCGACGAGACCGTGAGTTTGCCAACGAGTTTTAGAATATCTCAACCCTCTCGGTAACTTATCGTCGACGAGACATGTGCCCTCGTCGACGCCCTCGTCGACGGGCCAAGGAAGAATGCTCGTCGACGAGACCAGTTGGTTCGTCAACGAGTGCTCGCTGACACCTTTTTAAATATTCCTTTTTCTTTCCTTCTCTCTTTACTTTCCTTTTCTTTTATTATTATTTTTTTTGTTAATTAAAATTTCCAAGTCATTACATGATCGCTTGATCGTTGAGACTGGGTATACTCTAGTTCCCGACCGTGCTCCGGACGGTTGGTGTACCTTTGCTACCTTGTACTCTCGACTGACCCTCTCCCGCTTTGACCTGAGAAGCTCAGATTAGTACTCTTATGTATACCTGGTTGAACATAGTCAGAGGCACGACGTTCAGCATCTGATTCAGATCCAA
This sequence comes from Malania oleifera, assembly GCF_029873635.1. Lineage (NCBI taxonomy): Eukaryota > Viridiplantae > Streptophyta > Magnoliopsida > Santalales > Ximeniaceae > Malania > Malania oleifera. The sequence continues at coordinate 23,592,574 of NC_080419.1, read as the reverse complement.
GTATCGCTTTGTAGGAGTAGGGTACTTTAGCTTTTACTTGCTTTCCAATAGTTGATAGAAACACACTCATTGCAAAAATACCACACTTTTCACTTTTCTTTTACACAAGACATTAATAAACTAATTAAGAAAATGTTTACAATTGCACGGTTTAGTCTCTGTGGATCGACACCCGACTTCTCCACTTTCTACTGAACTTGAGATTGTTAGTTAATATAATTAATATTTTTGGTAGTTAGGGACCCAAGTCTTGGCGAACCTACCAAATATATCATTCATAAGCACTTTACATTTAATTCATCATCTCAAGTGCTCAAAATCTCTCTTACTCCTTAATCTTATGTTGACTTTTTGAGTTCAATCCCTGTTTTGATTATGACAAACCACAGTATCTCATATGTGTGTTAAGTGTTTGAATAGGTTTATTTTTCTAAGCATGGATGATAGATGAGTAATGGAAGCTGAAAAATAATTAAATGCACACACCATTCGGCACAATCCATGAATTTGTAGAGGAGCAGAGAATGAAGTTTTTGTTTGTTTCAAGTTGTATTATAGTGCATTATATTTTCATTTTGGGTTTGTAAGAATCAAAAGTTTGTAATAATTAATGCACAGCATGCATGGTAGGACTGTAAGCTCAAATGATCATAGGGAAATCAATGACCATAGAAAGGTTTACCGATGTTAGGTTTTTTAGGCTAAATTAAAAAACCTAAACCTTAGAACGACTCTAGATCCCTACACGTCACTTGGAAAAAATCCCCTCTATCTTATAAATCATAAGTATGCAAACAGGGGTAACTTATGCTAAAAAACAGGACATAAGTTTAAGTTTGAAAGGGCTTTGGGCGACCGAACCTCGCGCGTTGAAAATACCTTGATCGACCGAATTGGTAGAAAGTTAACATGTTGACTAAGGCTCGGGCGACCAAACCTAAATTGAACATATGATTCTCGGTTGACCAAACGTAAAGGCTGACACTTTCTATCGTCCCCGGGCACTCGAATACAAAGTTCAATTTTACCCCAGGCGACCAAATCATAAAGTTTGGCAAACTGAACTATAAACTGGGCGATTGAACCTCGAGCGATTGGAAAATCACCTTGGTTTAGCCACTCAAACTTGTCCTCGAGCACTCAAAGTTGAAAATTCAACTTTTCCAATTGTGAATGTTTGGGTGACTAACCCTGAGGTCCAGGCGACTGAAACTCTCGGGTTACCATATTTTTTAACCGCAATAACTGTGGTTAATTAAAGGTAATTTGGATTAAAGCTTATTAAATAATTTTAATAATTTCCTTTATATCCTAACGATTATAATTTTGAGTATGCCTATATATGCTCCTTCATTTGGAAAGATTAAGCATGCATTAGGAAAATTATTAGCCAAAAATTCTTTGAAATTTCTTGTGCCTTTCATTTCCATACAAGCCCATATACTCCACCTATTCTCATTCCTTTGCTAAAACATCTTTGGTGAGAGTATTGTTAGACACCCCATATTGTTTATACGTGCTTATACTCTCAAATGCGTGAATTGATTGTTGATTTTTGTAAGAGAAAGCCAAGAGGTCTTCCTCGATGATTTAATTCATAAATTCATTTTTGGGGAAACCTTCTTAAGCTTGTGAGTCTTTGCATCTTTATTGCAAGACTCTTAAGCTTGTCTTGTGTTTTGTAGAAAATATTTTTGATAAACTTGTTTGCTAAATATCTTTTGTGCTTAAACTTTTGGAAATCCTTTTTGAGATATTTGATTATACTCTTGAAAATATTTGAAACCTTATTTGTAGTTGATATATTTATATATTTTGTTTCAAAGAAACTTTACTAAACTTACTTTCACACTTTGATTGCATATTGACACTATATTGAGAGTAGTTTCATATATCTTCACTGAGCTTATATTTCCTATCGTATTGAAGTGCATTGGTTATTGCTTGTGCGTATCTGTACAAATATGCTTGTATTAGAAGCATTTTATTTGTATGCAAATTTTATATTCATTGTTATATTCTAGGCGTGGCCTGAAGGGGTGTTGATCTAGCCCGCAAGGATCGGTTGTTAAGGCTTTCTCCGCCCCGTAAGGAGAGTATGTAAAGGTTGAGGTCAGCCCCGGTAATTTGACCTTGTTGTAACCAGTGGCGCTGCCGAAGCTGCAAAAGAAGTCTTATGACTTACCGGTTTAGTCAAAGAGCTGGGTATACTACAAGATGGGGTTGTGCTGCGTTGTGACAATCAGAGTACTATTTACTTAGCAAAAAATCAAGTGTACCATGTTAGAACCAAGCATATTGACACAAGCATATTGACACAGGATCCAGGAGTTGATTACTTCAGGTGAACCATTCTTTTCTATTAGATTTTTGACAGTTCAAGATATAGTTGGATCATTGCACCAAGCATAGGTTGTTGCTTGGAGAGGTTTCTCTTCTTGAAAAAAAGGTTAGTTATTGTAAAGGTTTTTTTTTTTTCACCCGAAAGGAATAAGGTATAGTGGAATCCTTAGGTGGTTAACTTAAGGCGAGGACGTAGGCTGGGGTAAGCCGAACCTCGTAAAAACACCGTGTCACTCTCTTCTCTTATTCTCTTTAAATTCCAGCAACAATATAAATTGTGTGGATGTGTTAATATTACAAACAACCTTAGATATTAGATAAACCTAAGATTAAAATTGATTGGGTTGATCATTATTGATTGCGGAAACCGAAAGGGAGTATATTGGTTGATCAACTCCTAAATTCTTTTAACTAAGGGTTTATTTAAAATCCGAGTTATTGATAAGAGTGATTAGATGTTATTTTAATTTTCAGTTCAAAGGCCAACTACAAGACTTACATATTCATATACAGGATTGCTAATAATTAAGTTGAATACTGCAAAGCATACATTAATTGATTACTTGTATTGTGTTTGATTGTTTTGAATAGTTGATTATTTGGTTGTTTGTGCTATGGATGTGGATTGAATAGAATACGTAAGTTTTTCATATGGATTGCTTAATCAACAAGAAAATAAGAAGTCTTTAAAAATAATTGTAAAAGGTTAAGATTTCAAAAAGGGACTAAAAGAAAAATTTTAAATAACCCAATTCACCCCCCTCTTGGAACTACACCTTAGGTTTCAAATACTGCAATTTAATCAGTTAAATTTGTAAAACAAGTAACATAATTTGTATTCCTCATCTTAACCTTGGAGTGGTGCGTAGGATCCCCAAATCACAAATCACTCCGATTAAAACAACGAAGATAGGAAGCTGGGACCCTGATATCGCGTCTGATCGTCAATTTAGCTGAAGATCTGAAGAGAAATTAAGTGAGAGAGAGAGAGAGAGAGAGAGAGAGAGTTACATTATCCCTGGAGTGGTGCCTATGACGACCTTACGACAAATCCACTTTGGTTAAAATATTGGTGGTTGAATTTGGAACCCAAGGTATTTTCTGTTCTTTAATAGGTGCATGATTGGCCGAGGAAATCGAGAAGAGAGAGAGAGAGAGAAAGAGAGAGAGAGAGTTTGGGGAGAGAGAAAGTGAAGAGAGAAGGAGAGAGAGAGAGAGAGAGAGAGACGAGTTTCTAGAGAGTTCTCGCGGGGGAAGAAGAAGCTTTAATTGAAATTGGATCTTCAATTGCCATCAAATCATAATGCATTTAAAGCAATCCAAAAGCATATAATCATATAATATTATTATATCAATATTATATATATATATATATATACACACATTTCCATGCGTATTATTTTCTGGAATGTTACACAGCTCGTCCGCCCATTTTGCCACCCCTAACAAACACTAAAGTTGTAAGAGATGTTGTATCATTTAGTTGCCTAACAAAATACAAATTTCAAGAAAGACTATAAGGTAAAGTTATTTCAAAAAAGAAAAAAAAATCGTATCTTGAAATGAAGTTGGATCACAGTTTATATAGGCAAAATTAAGTATTTATACTTCTAGCATCATAAATATGAAAGTTCAAGTAGTAGTTAATATTTTAAAAATGTTAAAACTAATATATTAAATTTAACGTATACTTTATTAAAATTAAAAATTGACCATTATTATATAATATTTATTAAATAGATATTTTTTTTTTAATTTGAAACATCCAACATAAATATCAAGAGGTTACACTTTAGTTCAAAATTGTAAATATTGAAGGAACAATCGTAGTATAATTTTAAATAAAAATAATAGTTCTATAAAATATTTGGGACATACATATTTAAATAGAGGCGTCTGTAATAATAAAATTATATATATAGAATTTTGAATTATAGTATTAGTTATATAACTATATAATTTAATTTCAAATAATCAACCAATACTATAATTACATATCTATATAATTACAAACATATGTAAACCAAACAAACTATTTACATAATTATGCACATGCATACATGCATATTAATTATTTTAGATAACTAAACCAAACCAATAAGGTACATTCATAATTATGTAGTTTATATACATATTTGAGCCAAAGTTTGTTATAATTATGAAATTATATATATAAATTTTTGAATTATAGTATTCATTATGGAGAGAAACTTTGGAATCCAGAGGCTTTAAGATAAGTAGAAATAAAACAGAATATATGAAATGTAAAAAATGAAAAAATGAAATATATGAAATGTAATTTTAGTAATGATAGGAGGAATATTGGAGACAAAGTTAAACTTGATGATGAAGAAATAAATAGTACTTGTAGATTTCGATACCTTGGATCTATTATGCAAGATGAAGGAGAAATTGAAGATGATGTAATGCATAGAGTTAAAGCAGGTTGGGTAAAATGGAGAAATTCTTCAAGTGTTCTATGTGATCGTAGAATACCCTTAAAATTGAAAGAGAAGTTTTATAGGACATCTATAAGACCAGCTATGCTATATGGATCAGAATGTTGGGCGACGAAGAAATATAATATCCAAAAAGTAAAAGTTGCCGAGATGAGGATGTTTAGATGGATGAGTGGTATAACATTAAAAGATAAATTAAGAAATGAACATATTCGTGGTAAGTTAGGTGTAGCTCCTATAGAAGATAAGATAAGGGAAGGACGACTCAGATGGTATGGACACTTGCAATGTAGGCCTTATAGTGCACCTGTGAGGAAGAGTGACTTAGTTACTGTGGGGGGCAGTAGAAGGGGTAGGGGTAGACCTAAAATAACTTGGGAGGAGATAGTGAGTAAGGATTTAATGTTTTTGAATCTATCAAAAGAAATGGTCCATGATCGCATAAATTGGCGGAAAAGGATTCATATAACCGACCTCACTTAGTGGGACTAAGGCTTGGTTTTGTTGTTGTTTTGTTGTTGTAGTATTCATTACATAATTATATAGTTACCAACATATTAAACATGCATGCTGTTTTTATAACAGACCCAAACTAATTACGTACATACATAATAGTATAACTATGTACATGTTCGAACCAAGATATTCGTAATTACAAAATTATGTATATTGATTTTAGAATAATATATCATATGGACAATACTTGCTTAATTACAAAGACAGGAAAAGATAAAAGGATAAATTAAAAATCAAAAATAATTATGTAATGTACTTCCGCCAACATAATATTTTTAATTGGTTTTGAATAAAAACTATTAAATTATTTTTATAGTGATACGAAACGCATGTTCAATTTAGATTTTAAGATAAATAAAACAATTTAAGTAATGTACAATCAATATTTGAAAATCGAGACTAGTCCATACTGTGAGTTTAGTAAGTACTGTAAATAATCTAAATTTATAATATTATTTATGTTGATTTAAATACGATGTGTTAAATATATCATAATTATAATTAATTAAGTTAAAAATTAATATAGATTGATGAATTAAACGAGTACAACACACAATTCATTGTTAATTTATAAACCTTTTTAGTTTTGAATGGGTTTATAGATGTAAGTAATCAAGTTATTTTACTTCACAACGCCATCCGCAAGCTACTCCGAACTTAACAATGCGATGTCGTGCAAACCACAGGGGGTCATAACTCCGACTCGATGTTTTTGATTCCTACTTTTGAATTTGAGATGAGTTTGAGCTACTTGAATATTTTAAACGAGGAGATTCAGAATTCGAATTTACAATAAGAGTTAGTTTCCCGAAATTTTTCAAATTTTAATGCAAGCTTTTTTTTAATTTGGTAATGTTATTAATTTTTTTATAATCCAGTTAAATTCTAATTTTATAAATTTATAGTAAAATCAAACGAATTTAATAATTTAAAATTAATCAAATTTAAGTTAAAATTTTAACTTAATATTTTTGAATCGAGTCAAAACCAAAGTACTTTTTTATGCTTAATCCGTTCAACTTTAATGCTGTGGGGTTGAAACACGTGTAATGGCACTTGACACCTTTTGTTTTATCCCCTTCCTTAGGGTTTTGCTGTGATCCGCATCGACGACTTTTTTTTTTTTCGTTTTCATCAGCCCATCTCTTTGGCTCCTCTCCTCCCTCGCCTCGACTGGTATGCTCTCTCCCTTTCTCTCTCTCTCTCTCTCTGCAACAGTGTGCATAATGGGCATCTTCTTTCGTCTTGTCCGCGGAACTTTCGCTTTTATTTTGGTTTACATGGCCAATGTATATGTGCATCTAAGTATCAGTTTACGAACCGAAGCTCGCTTTTTTTTTTTTTTTTTTTTTCTTTTTACGATTTTCATGTACCTATCTGATGAACCCGGGGAAAAATTGTTGTGCACAAGGTCAACTGCGATGTAGCTGTGCATTTCATTATTAGTTTATTTTAATCACTCATATATAGCTGATCTAGGGCTCGAAAAACTGTTGTTTGGTTCACTTTTGATCCTTTATTTTATTGCATATTGCCCTGTGACTTGATTGTGGAAACTGTGTATTGGGGTTTGTTAAATAGCAGGTTCTGTGTCATTCAATAGTTGGCCAGACAACCGCCAAGATGCAGAACGAAGAGGGGCAAAATATGGACCTTTACATTCCCAGGAAATGGTATTTGAAAAATCTGTTGTTGTTACTCTGGCTAAAAAGCTCCCCTGTTACTGTACTATTTTTTTTGATTTTCGTTTAAATTCTCATTTTGGCCCATCAGAATTTCCAGTGGGAATTTTGTTTCGTTAAATGGCTCTATTAATTATTGTTGGTTTCGCCTAAATCTAAAGCAGAATTCCCGGTGTGTCCCACTTTTTGCATTATAGAATTGTTAGCTTTTTTTTTATTTTATCCAATTCCGGTAATATTGGCACTAGGTTTGTTTTCTAATAATAATCCATTAGACTTATGTGGGGTGAACCCCATAGAAATATTTGGGGTGTCCAAACACATGACGCAATTTAAAAAATTCCAAATGGAACCATGTAGCATTGATTTCGGTATTTATTAGATTTTCTAAATTTCAATCAAAAGGGGCAATTGTGGATTTTTTATGTAAATTTTATTTTCTTATGGGTGCAGTCGGCCACAAAATCTGGTTATTACCGCAAAGGTACCATGGCAATCTTTTTTCAAGATCATGGTTGGCCATTTGGACGATCACGGGCATGTACAGGGCCATTTTTAGTCACATCCTGCTCTTTTTGTTTTTGTGGCGTCTCGAGGTTATTTTTTTTGTTTTACATTGTTATGAATGTTTTGCAGTGGGAGTATTGCAGTAGCTGGTGTGGTTTTTTAAATATATGCAGAACTTTGGAAATAATGCCAATAGATGGATGCAGCAAACTGATTTTGTTGGACTTACATTCCCAAAATTGAATAAAACAGATTGGGAAGGTGTCTTGTCCAAGAAATTAGAGATACGAACCTGTTGTTTAGAGGTGATTTTGATGTTTTATGTATCATGCATATTCCTTTTATTGCTAAAGGACCAATACCAATGAGCAAAGCCATACTGTATGGGGCATAATATTGATCGGTCCAATGATAACAGCTGATAAAGGAAGTGAGGAGGTCCAAGAGGATATCATTGAAACGTTCAGATATATTGACTGGTAACAACAGAGCGCTCTGCACAAGTTGGAACATGTAAAATAGGAAAAAGTGTGTTTTCACATACCTGTCTAGATTCTGGAGATCATGCAGAGTTGATAATATTTCCATAGCAATGCGATAAGCTTCATTGTCCATCCCTGTATAGTTGCATCACTAATGAGCATATCATTATCTTTCAAGTTGTTTTTCATGAATTGGTGTCATTAAAACAAATTTGTTGAGATGAATATGGGTCTCTTTTTTGTTGAGGGCTTGCCTTCAAGGATATTAAGCGAATAATTGAAGTGATAAATTAGCATGTCACAAGATGGTGATGACAAAATAGTATTTCCTTTTTCGAAGGACTTAGGGCTGAGTTGAAAATAGGTTTGCATTGCTGCAGTTGGTTGGGATTTAAGGCTTTTATGAGTTTGGCAGAATTTGAAGTATCTCTGTGATAAACTTAGCGTCTAACAATGGAAGTTTAAGCTTTTAGATTGTAATGAAATGTTTGGTTATCTTTGCCTGCTGAGTTCTTCTATCTGGACTGATGGTTAGAATAATTGATTTGAGAATTATTTTCAATTTTCTACTGCAAACATATAGATATGGTTTTGGATATCCTCATCCTTTTTTGCACCCTTTGACTGATATCATTTTTTCTTCAGGTGTGCTGACAGTGCACTTGATCCGGCTTCTTCTGGCAGAAGACAAGAAAACTGAAGGTGCCCGACAACACTAGAAGAGATGGCTGTACCTCGAGAGCTTCAACATTTTTTCGTTGAGATAGGGATTTTATTGCCTCATTTGGGTCTTGAAAGGCCTCTTAGTTTCTGCAGTTGAGCCTCCAATGTGATACTGTTTAATTCGCGTTTGTTTAACCATTAAGACAGCTTAAGCTAACTGTTAAATCTTAGCACTCTGCACATACATTTTTTTTTTTCCTTCCTTTAGTTGTTTTTTTTTTTTTTTTTTTTGGCCCGAATTTGGCGGGTTACAGGTAATTGAATACTTTTCAACTCCTTTGCCCTGGCAGTTGGTGGCCTGTGCCAGTGAATATGAACCTGCCATTTTATATCCTTTATATATATCAAAGGGAGGTTAACTGCAATCACTGTGTTGCCACCCTAAGAAGTCATGACAACGAGTTCTTTCTTGTTTCGTTGTAAATCATTTTAAATAATGTGTCCAGGTTTTGAAATCTCTATAGTGTGCCTAGGGCTGCAAATGAACCAAACTGTTCATGAGCGACTCAGAAGCTTGGTTCAGTAAGAGTGTATTCATGTTTGTTTATTATTTAAACAAGTGATTTCTAAGTTTTAATTTTTTGTGAGCTTTATTTATAAATGAGTTGGAAGCTTGAATCAAAATGAGTTTTAAGCCTCGGTTTCCATCTCTATCTTGTAGTTAGCCTCGGATTTTTGAGCCTCATTTGAGGTATCCCCTTGATTAGAAATCACCTTTATTGCTAATTTAAAATATGGTTTGAACCCTATACTTGTATTCAGTGTGTCCCTTGTTTTTTGTGCCCATTTAGTTAATTTAGCTCAAATTTTGTCATAACTTGAATTAGTGATAGGGTTACAAAAGAAAGTATTATTAGGAGTCTCTTTTCACATTTTTGTCTAACAACACTTTTCATCTCCCAAAATAAGAGGTTATAAAAGAATCAAATTATTAGTATCTTGGTAGAACGGCATGGTAAGGGTCTGTGAGCTCTTTATTTGCATAATAAATGAGTTTAAGTAAATATATTAAAGTTTGGTTTAAGCTCTGTTTTTTTAGACAGTACTTATATTGGTTTGATTTTTGATTCATTATTGCACCCAGGCCTAAAAATCTGGGATTGCATCCAGTGCGTTTTCATGGAATTAACCTAACTCATCCATGTTTGTGATCTTGTTAGTAAGGATCAGGGTTGTCAAGTTATAAATATAAACCTAGAGATGAAGTTGTGCTGCAAAAACCCAAATATTCACGACTTTCCAACTTTTGAATGGCATTGGAGGTTCTTTTTAATTTATGTTGGCCCATGACCTTAAATATATTCAGTGTCATATTCATATTTCGAATATCTACAAATTCATGTAATGTTTTCAATCCTTTCATGGTTGGTTTAGCATTGTTGGATTAATCACGACTTTGATCATTTGTTAAGAATAAGAGAAAAATGACTTGGAGGACACAAGATGTACTTTGGGGAATCACTCTGATGTCTAAGTTAGAAAATTTGAAAAAATTATATGATTGCTATAATAAAGAAGTAAGAATGAGATGAGATGTCTTACCTTCCTTAGGAGAGGTTTTTTTTACAAACATTTGGGATGCCTTCCTATTGATTTTCCTACTAATTGATTGTAGGAGTTACATTTCGAATATGTTATTTGGGAGTATAGATTGATGTGCGTCCCTTGGCAAGGAAAAAAAAGGTTACACTTGCAGAAATTTCATTAATCACTTTCCATGTCGTTTTCATATATGTTTTTAAATAATATTACATAAGTTTGTATAAAAGAAAAGAAGTATCAATGTCAGGGAGAAAGTTTTCGTTTTAGTTATATGCATTGTGCCTCCGTGCTCGTTTTGAGTCCCTTAGGAGGTTTACAATTTTTAACAATCGAGATATGCAGTGCATTTATTGGTAAGTCTTTTTAAATCATCGACGATGACATTTTTGAATTGAGTCTCAAATAGACAGACAAAGGAAAAAAGTTGGTTGGGCTTATTAAGAGATGCTTAATAATACAATGGGCCCTTAATATTGTGTTTGGGTCGGAAGCATTACTCGTTTCTTTTTTTGCCCCTCATGATGGTACATAACTCATGCCAGATAAATGTCCAATTTTTTGTATTGAAATGAGTACATGGTCGTCAACTTGTTGCCTATGAGTGTGTACTCAGGTCAAATTAACATTTTGAGGGCACATGAACATGCTACATCAAATGAGCTCATATTTTGTAAAGAAGTTTGTGTTCGTCAGAAAATGCGAGTTCTCTATTGGACCCTCTAGAGCGGTGGCGGTCATTACAAGTGGACATAATTTTTATGAATTTCAATGAATAGGTAGACGAATCAAGGATGGGAAGTGTTATGTTCATTTATTACTGCTGAAAGGCAAAAAATTGCTTGTTTATTATTGCCTGCAAGACACGGCAAGCTTGCAGTGCTCATAGCAAAATGAGCAGTTTGGGCCCTTAATGATTATGTTCATTATAATTAATCTAGTTTCGTTTGGGTTGAGAGCAATATTGCCTGTTTATTAATTATTGTGCAATCAAAATGATTATGTGCTCATCAAATGAACGAAAAGACTTTGTTTTGGGTTCTCATGAGCAGGTGTTCATCAAACTACGGATCATTGATTTTGAAAAAACCCTGAAGTAGATGTCGTTAGTGGTGAGTGAAGAAACAGTGATTTCAAACTAACAGAAGGAAAAAAATGATTTGTGCACATGTCCTGAGATTCCTATGGTCCCCTAACCGAACCGCAAAAAAAAAGGTTTCTCCTAATAAATAGTCCCTCTCGGGGCCCGTTCTTTTTTTAATCTCCCATACTCGGCCGGAAAGTCTTTTGTTTAGAGGTATGTATCCCCTTAAAAACCCTCCCTCAAATGATTTCAAAATTAAGCATCTCTAACATGTTTTTCTCTGTCCAACAATCTAATTTGTTTTTGTTTTTTTTTTTTTTTTTTTTGTATTATTGCAATAATACCTTTCGTTCTCAGGTTTTGATTATCTTTTTTTGGGTCTTGCCACCATAGCTTCGAATCGCCATATAGTCAATGGAGTGTTTTTCTTCCCCTACATGAATTTCAAAAAGTCATAAGATTGCAGAGCCGTTGTCAAGGCGGTTATTGTTACCCATGGTCCAAGTTTCTGATCTCCAGAGTTGCATTGATAAAACGACGAATGAACTCTTTCAATATCCCTTCCTTGCCTTGAACAAGATTCACAAGGTGGGCCGAGGCTTTCACCATTTTTTTGGCTACTAACGAAATGCCGTACAAACTGTTACTCTATCTCAAAGAAAGACCCAACCGAGCCGAGCTTCAATGTCTAGTACCACGTTCTAACATTCCCCTTAAAGGTTGTTGCAAATGCTCAACACATAATAGCATCAGGTGTACTTTACAGTTGCATCAACATTTTGAAGGTGTTAAGGTGGTCTAGGGGATCTGACAACCCATCATATCCTTTTATGTTTAGCATCTTGTATTTACTGAACAAAGGGATCTCCATTATATCCTTAGCAAAAGAGGGATCATAAGATCCAGTTGAGGTTTCCCTTATTAAAGGTTGACTACAAACTTTTTTTACCAACTTTTCTAGTTGATTAATTTTCATGAGTTTTTCTTCCAATTCCTGAAATTGTTGCTTGTTAATGCCCAAATTATTGGCACATTCTGCTTTTTGGTTTTTGTTGAGTTTGAAATTTTCAAGACAGTTTCATATGATACCACCATCTTACCCTTAAGCATTGTTTCTACTTGAACAACCCTTGAGCCATGTTCTAGAGGAATTTTTTTTTTTAATAAGATCATGCTAAGCATGTTTTCTACTGTTGGTGTTTCATTCGACTTGAACACACGTAGCGGAAGCATACAATCAATCACAAATCACTTAACACTCACTAATGCAAACACTTAATGATGAAATATACTAAAGAAGCAATCAAACAATAATAAGAACAAGCAAAATGCAACTAGAACACACAAGATATACGTGGTTCGGCAATAGCCTACGTCCACGGGAGCATCACTTCGGTTTTCACAATGAATAATGTCAAAGCTTACATCTTTGGGTTACAATAGTGTTTAAGTATGAACCCGATGCCTATAGAAGAGTTATAGTAAACCTAAACTACATCTATAGTGATCCCCAAGAGGAAAATCTTTTAAATAAGCTCAATCTACAAGCCCCCGAATTCAAAATATGTGATTTGCACCGATTGAAACAATCGACTATTTAGGGCAAATAATCAACTGTTTGGTGCTGAGAAAATACTCATGTGTACTGCCTGAAACTGTTGATGATTTTGCCCAATCAGTAGATGGCTTGCCCCAGTGCTGCATACTCCTCTCATGCAAATGTCCCTCGCTTCACATAACTTTCTCCGGTACATGTGATCCGCTCAGAATATGAGCCACATCTCCAACAATCTCCACCTTGGCGAATATTCACTACCTTGGAAATTTGAAAGCAAACAACTGTTTTTGCGCCCTCCTGGGCTTTTGTAGATTGGTGTTCGTCTCGCCCTCCCCTCTAATCACTTGGAGACGTTAAGGTTCAAGTGGCAAGCAATGCTTGGAACTGTGTCCATAGCAGAGTGAATCGCGGCAGGCTTCATCAGGATCAAATCCCACCACCAGCATTATCAAACGTATATAGAACTTTCTTTAGGGAGAGTTCCCCTAAAGTAATGAATAGTTCCCTGACCATTGAAGGGGTGATAAAGGGCCACACATCATGTGTTTTTCGTCCTCCCGCATGGTACACCTGCTTTTTTTTCACTAAGTATAAAATGGCACTCGACTTTTTCACGACTATCAAAAGGAGCAACTGAACCCTCCACCTTGCTGGACACCCATCTCTCAGATGGCCCACCAAAACCCCATCAAGCCACAATGCTTCCCCTTGGCAGGGCGGACTCACGCGCACTGCCATGAATACTCCCGACTCGGTTGTAGACAAGTCGCAAGAGGGCGCACGGCCGCGAGTGACTGTACCATAAACCTCCAAAAAATGGGTCCCCTCACAAGGGTGAATACGTACCCTATGGTAGACCTCCTATCATCTAGGTCTTATATATAGTCAACATCCATGTACCCTACCACTTTCGGATCACTTTGTTATGCTCTGAACTCTATGTCATATCTAGTCGTACCCCTCAAGTCCTTAAGAATCCACTTCACAACATCCCCGTGTTGTCGACCCGGATTTGAGAAGAACTTGCTCACCACGCTGACAACATGTGTTAGGTCTAGCCTTGTACACACCATAACATATATCAGACACCCCGCTACGCTAGCATAGGGGACCCTCTACAAATCTCGGACTTCATCATCTGTACTTGGGCATTGGGAGGTAGACAACCTAAAATCACTCACCAAAGGTGTGCTTATCGGTTTAACATTGGTTATGCTAAACCTCTCCAACACCTTCTCTACGTAGCCGCCTTGAGATAACCATAGTCTCCCTGTAGCTTAGTCCTTGTGAATCTCCATGCTAAGTATTCTCTTGGCTGCACCCAAGTCTTTCATGTCGAACTCTTTTCCCAACATAGTCTTCAATTGATTTACCTCAGTCACGTCTTTAGCAGCAATCAGCATATCGTCTGCGTATAGCAGTAGAAAAAGAAGAGGACCCGTCCATAAGTTTCCTTATATAGACGCAACAATCGCACTCACATCTCCTGTAGCCGATCTGTGTCATATAGGCATCAAACCTCTTATACCACTACCTTGGAGACTGCTTTATCCCGTGTAGTAACTTGTTCAATTTGTAGATTAAATGTTCCTGTCCAGGTTGGCTGAACCCTTCCGGCTGTGTCATGTAAATCAGCTCCTCTAGGTCACTATAGAGGAACGCTGTCTTTACGTCCATCTGCTCCAGATGCATATCATGTTGTGCCACCAGCCCCAACACTACCCTGATGGAAGTGTGCCCACATGGGAGAATATTTCATCGTAATCTACTCCCTTCCTCTGTGAGTAACCCTTCACTACCAAGTGAGTCTTGTACTTCTCTCTTTTCCTTTTTGAAACTGCTTCTTTTTTCCTATATACCCACTTGCATCCAATTGCCTGCTTCCCAGCTGGAAGCTCCACCAAGTCCCACGTCTGGTTCTTATGCCATGACTCTATCTCCTCCACCATAGCATTTATCCAGCTACCTTTCTCGTGACTATGCATCACCTCCTGATTGGTAGTAGGATCCCCGTTGTTGGTGATAAGCGCATAAGACACTAGATTGTCAAAACCGTACCTTGGGGGTGGCCCGACAATGCTTCTGGGTCTGTCTAGAGCTATGCTCTGACGTGGCTGCTGGTCATCCGAGCTAGAACTCCCTATGCTATCTCCAACCTGAGTTTCTGACTCCACCTGCACCACTGGCTGGTCTCTCATGCTAGGATTCCCTGCATGTTTGCCTTGAGTCTTTAACTCCACCTAAAAAGCCCGCTCATTGTTGCTGCGATTTTCTGGCATCTGTTTCTTTATTTCATCTTGAGTACGTTGTCTCATGGTTTTAACACCTAAAACCATGTCTCTACCAATCGCCACCTTTTTTGCCGTTAGATCACCCAACTTGAACCCATTTTCTTATATACCAGAAAGATGCCCCGTCTAGACATCACACCAAGCCTAGATCCCACCTCGTTAGAAATATGCATAGTTGGACTTCTAAAGTCTATCACATAACTAGTCCAAGCCTCTTCTACAACTTTTCCATCTAGTGATTCCTTTGACAATCGATTATCCAAGAAACATGCTGTCGTGATATGGATGGAATAAACACTTAGCACATCGGAATAAATACTATAAGTAAATGAAACACAACCAAAAAATGATAAATAACAAGAACAAAAATAATATTTATGTGGTTCGGAAAAGCCTACATCCACGGAAGCAATGAGACACAAATTTCACTATGGAAATCTCAAAGTACACAATATACTTCTCAAAATGATCACACACACTCAATACATGCATAGAATGACATATATAACAGTGTTTCAGAGGTTTCCATTCAATTACCCAACCACCCCAACGTTCAATTTCAAAATTCAAAAAATTGCTCACAACCCAAAACTTCTCGTCGACAAGAACAAGAGATTCTTTGATGAGACCCAGAAGGACACTCATTGACAAGAACAAGGCATTCGTCGATGAGCCCATTTTTTGCTCTCAGTATCTCAGGATCTCTGAGTTTTTTTTACTCTTTTGATCTCCTCGTCGACGAGTACATGACACTCGTCGACAAGTCTTCTGCTGCCACTTAGGAATACTTAAAAACTCATGTTTTTCTTCATTTGTTTGTTAATCCCACTAAGTATAAGAGCCACACACAAACATAACAATCTCCACCTTGACGATTATATGCCCCTTAGGAGAATTCCGAAAAACATATCTTACTGCTTCACCTTGAACTTGAACTGCTTGGTTGCGTTTGTCTCCCTTCTATCAATTGGAGGCGGGAGTAAGTCTAAGCAATGCTTGAACTTCTCAGAAGTAACTAATTTAGTCAGAATATTCGCTACATTTTCAAACATGTGAACTTTCTCCAACACAAGCTCACCTAAAGCAATTAATTCTCGAACCCTGTGGAACCTCACATCAATGTGCTTGGTTCTAGCTGTACCATGTAGATTTGTTCCTCCAAGTCACCGTGAAGAAACATCGTCTTCACATCTATTTGTTCCAAATGAAAATCATAATGAGAAACCAATCCCAATACAATTATGATAGAAGTATGTTGGACTACTGGAGAAAAGATCTCATCATAATCTATCCCCTTATTCTGTGAGTATCCTTTTGTTACCAACCGTACTTTGAATTTCTCTCATTCCTTTTTTGAAATTGCCTCCTTCTTCCTATATACTCATTTGCAAACTATAGGTCTCTTCCCATATGGAAGTTCCACCAAATCCCAAGTTTGGTTCTTATGTAATGATTCCATCTCCTTAATCATTGCACTCATCCACCTATCTTTCTCTTGGCAGTGCATTGCCTCTTGAAATGTAGTTGGATCGTTGCAACTAGTAAGTAAAGCATAAGATACTGAAATTAGGATAACTTCCCAAGAGGGGGGTGAATTGGGAATTTAAAAACTTTCTTTTTAATTCCTTTTAAGAATACTTAACTTCTTTTATTGTTTATCTAATTCTTTTACTTGTTTGTTTAATTTGTCAAACAATAACTTGGTTTCTTTTATAGAATCAACAACACAAGCACTTAAACAACTAAATCACCAATCAACCTTTCAATTAACCACACTATCCAAACTAACCAAACACAATTTGAAGGCAAACAACCAAACCAAAATTAAGATATACAGTAGTAAGAAATTAGGATGGTTATTTGTTTATGTATGCCTTATAAATATGAATCAAGCCTTATAGTTGAATGATATGCTTGTTAAAATAAATTTGCTTCTTTTATATGATTTACAACCACACATCCACACTCTTCCCAAAATTCAGAATTCAAATAAACTCTTAGTTAATTTTCTTTAGGTGTTTTAACCAAGTAACGTACTCCCGTATGGTTTTCGCAACCCAAATCAAAATTAAACTTTAAGTTTGTTTGATTTCCAAATAAACGTAGTGTATATGATTTCAAATTTAAACCATCCACGCAATATAAATATGCTGAAAATAAAGAATAAGGGAAAGAGAGAGTGAGACACAGGATTTTACGAGGTTCGGCTTCAGCACAGCCTACGTCGCCTTTGGTAAAACCACCAAAGGATTCGCTAAACCTGTTCCTTTACCGGGTGGAACAATACCTTTATACACTCCTTCAGAAGGCTAGAGCAGCACCTCTTTAAACGATAATCCCTCGCCTAGCCAACGATCCAGCAAACCTGGAATCGTCACAATCTACAAGAATATAATATAAATTATGCGTACAAAAAATACTCCCAAAATTTAGAGCAGGTTGTACAAATTGAAATGTAAATTGTACTTCAAAAAACCAAAGCAAAATAGAATATATGAAGTTCTAAAGTTTTTAGAAGTCACCAATGGTTCGTTTAAAAGAGAAATGGAATTGCAACCCGGAACCGAACTTTAATTTTTTCAATCTACCAAAGTTGTAGAATTCCTCTCCAGCAAAAGATGTGAGCAAAGAAGAGCTTCAGAAGAATTTCAGCACAAGATGAATTTCAAATTTTGTCTGATTTCTCTCTTTTCTTGTGTTTTCTAGTATTGTGTTTTTTCATTACCCAAAGAGGTATTTATAGGCAATTTAAAAGATCAACTTCCACATCAAATTAGGTAAACTTTGAAAAAAAAACATTTCATTTTGAATTTCAAAATTTTGAAAGATCAACATTCACATCAAATTAGGTAAACTTTGAAAAAACATTAAAATTGTTGACTAAATTTTGAAATTCAAAATTTTGAAAGATGTTGTCCATATCAAATTAGGTAAACTTTGAAAAAACATTAAATTGTTGATTAAATTTTGAAATTCAAAACTTTGAAAGATGTTGTCCATATCAAATTAGGTAAACTTTGAAAAAACATTAAATTGTTGATTAAACTTTGAAATTCAAAATTTTAAAAGAAGCTTCCCTTTGAGATTTAAAATTTGCTCCACGTGGCAGTCGTCTGCCATGACATGGTAGTCATCTGTCATAGTTAAAATTTAAACCCAAAATACTTTTATTGACATGGTAGTCATCTGTCATAGTTAAAATTTAAACCCAAAATACTTTTATTAAACCCTTTAACTTGCCAGTCGTCTGTCCATAGACAGACAGTCATCTGTCAGGTGCACTGCTTATCAGAAATTCAATTTTTATTTTGAACACTTTCCTTCCTTTAAGACCTTTGTTACTTTAATTTCAAAAACATGTTTTAAGCTTTTTAAAACAAAGTGTTTCTTAGTTTCTTTTGTTTTTTTTTTAAGAGCTTCACGTATCTAAATGACATTTGGTTTTGAAGTACTTACAACAGTTCTTCTAATTATGGTCTTCTTAAATCCTTCAGCCTCCTTCAGCGTTTTGAGGTTCACTTTTGACTTTGAGTTTGCTTGCCCTTAAGCTTCTTCATTTGTTATTCATTGCCTTTAATATTCTGAGGCGCTTTCACTAGATTAACATTGAGCTTCAATTTATCAACCTTGAGAGTTCTTTTACCTAAAACGCATCACTTAACATTATATGTTAAAGTGCTCTTCATTTTGTTATCATCAAAACAGGATTGAAAAGTCCAGTTAAGTCAACAGATACTAACTTTTCAAATTCATACCTTGGTGGATGCCTGATATTGTGTTTAGATCTCCCTATAGAAATATTGTCGACTTGCTGGTTTCCCGAGCTAGAACTCCCTGCAACCATAGGACCATGATCATTTCTGTTGCCTTGAGATTCCAACTCTACCTGCACAACATGTTCATCACTGCCCCAACTTTTTGGCTCTTGTTTCTGTTCATCACACTTTTGAGTACGCTTTACCATAACCTTTTCATCAAAGACTACATCCCTACTGACCACCACCTTGTTTGTCACTTAGTCTCATAGCTTGTACCCCTTCACACCCTCTGGATATCTCAAAAAGATGTAACGATGAGACTTTAGGTCAAGTTTAGATCTCTTCTCACTAGATACATGAACATAGGCTAGACACTCGAATACTTTCAATCTGGAGTAGTCTACTGCATTTTTCGTCCTAACCTCTTCTGCTACTCTACCCTTTAGAGATGCCCTTGGTGATTGGTTTATTAGAAAACAAGTCATACTCACTGCCTCAGCCCAGAAGTTCTTCGGTAGCCCTGCATTTAATCTAAGACACCAAACCCTTTTAGAAAGAGTCCAATTCATCCGTTCTGCCACACTATTTTACTAAGGTGTCCGACAAATTGTAAAGTGTCTCTTGATGCCCTGCTCTACACAAAACTTCATAAACTGAGAATCAGCATACTCGGTCCCATTATTCGACCTAAGTATTTGATTTTCCTTCCTATCAGTTTTTCAACTTCAGCCTTTCAAATCTTAAACTTGGCAAATGTATTTGATTTGTGACACATGAAGTAGACCCAAACTTTCCGTGAGTAATCATCAATGAAACTCACATAATACACATGTCCACCCTTTGATGCAACTCTAACTAGGCCCCAAACATCTAATTGCACATAATCAAGAATACCCTTTGTCTTGTGTATAGTTGATCTAAACTTTGCCCTATTCTGTTTTCCAAGAACACAAATCCCGCAAAATTACAGCTGACATGATTTCAAGCACTTCAAAAGTTTCCTCTTGTATAGTTCCTTCATGTCGTGTTCCCCCATATGCCCAAGGTGCATATGCCACAAGACGGTCTCATCTGATTCAACATCTACGGCAGCTCCACCTACAACGGTAGTTCCCTACAATGTGTAGATATTCCCATCCAATTTTTACCCTTTCATTACAGTCAAATTACCTTTCCATACCATCAAAACTCTACCTTTGGACTTATAATTAAAGCCATTACAATCCAAAGTTCCAAGTGATATCAAATTCTTCCTCAACTCTAGTATATGTCTTAAATTACACAACGTTCTTATAGCACCATCAAATATTTTTATCTTTTCATTTCCTATGCCAATGATTTTATAAGAAGCATCATTACCCATAAGAACTGATCCGGAATTCACTAACCTGTAAGTTCTGAACCACTCCTTGTTCGGAGTCATGTGATAAGAACATGCCGAGTCAAGTATCCAAGAGTCCGAAAGATTATCCGATTCTACTGAAACTGATAGAACATCACCATCACTACACGCTGAACCTCCTTCTTCAACAACATTCACAGATTTTGAAGTATCCTCATGTTTTTCAGAATTTCCCTTCTCCTAATCCGGACACTCTGGTTTCACATGCCCTTTTTTACCACATTTATGACACTGAATTTCTTTTTTCTTCTTGGATTGATTTCGGAATTTCTGACTTGATCCATGTTTGGATTTTCCTTTGCCTCGCTTGTTATTACCCTTTACCACAAGTCATTCTCCTTCATCACATATTTTTAATCTTTGATGAAAATTTAGCAAAACACTTGTTACCTCTTCAAGATCAAGAGTTTCTTTTCCCCACGTAAGAGTGGTCACAAGATTTTCATAGGTATGAGTCGAGGGCAAAGAGTTTAACAACATCAAAGCTTTGTCACCCTCATCAAACTTAACATTAACTCTCATCAAATCATTAATAATTTGATTGAAAGCATTAATGTGTTGATCTAAGTTTGATCCTTCAATCATCTTAAGCCAATACAAACATTGCTAAAGAAAAAGTTTATTATTGAGAAATTTGGACATGTACCAGCTCTCTAACTTTTGCCATATAGCCGCTAAAGAATCCTCCTCCATCACTCGATAAAGTACTTCGTCGGCCAAATACGAGCGTATTATAGAAATAGTCTTTGCTTGCAGTTCTCCCCATGTTGCCTCATCCATTCCATCCGGTTGAACACCAAGTAATGCCTTTCATATTCCTTGTTGCACAAGAATGTTTTTCACTCTCCTCTACCATAAACCAAAGTTCTCGATTCCATTAAATTTGACGATGTCAAATCTTATAGAAGACGATCCCGATGCCATGACAACAATCGCTCTGATACTAATTTATTGTGATATGGATGAGATAAATACTAAGAGTAGCGGAATAAATACAACAAGTAAATGAAACACAATCAGAAAATGATAAATAGTAAGAACAACAACAATATTTACGTGATTCAGCAAAACCTACATCTACGGAAGCAATGCCACACGAATTTCACTATGGAAATCTCAAAGTACACAATACACTTCTCAAAATGATCACACACACACTCAATACACGCCCAGAATGACATATATAACAGTGTTTCAGAGGTTTCCCTCCAATTACCCAACCATCCCAATGTTTAAATTCAAAATTCAAAAAACTGCTCGCAACCCAGAACTTCTTGTCGATGAGAACAAGGGATTTGTCAATGAGACTAAGAAGGACACTCGTCGACAAGAACAGGGCATTCGTTGACGAGCCCATTTTTTGCTCTTGGTATCTCAAGATCTCTGAGTTTTTCTTGCTCTCTAGATCTCCTCGTCGACGAGTACAGGACACTCGTCGACTAGTCTTTTGCTGCCATTTAGGAATACTTCAAAACTCATGTTTTTCTTCCTTTGTTTGTGAATCCCACTAAGTATAAGAGCCACACACAAATATAACACACGCCATACTCGCTGACTTCACTAAGAAGTCCCTTGCAAACCCTGCCTACACCATGCCCTGCTCACAAGACTCCTTAAACACTAGCGTACTCAACAACAATATCTGGCCTAAGGAACTCTCTCTAGTTTGATACTCCACCTCAACCACAAGTTACACCTGACAAAAATCTCCAACTCGTGCCACATGAGATACCCCCAAACCTTTCGTGAGAACCTCACGAAATACCCATGTACAACCCGTGATGCTACTCTCACTGGTCCCCAAACATCCGAATGAATGTAGTCCAGTACTCCCTCCGTTTTGTGTGTGACCATCATGAACTGAACCCGTTTCTACTTCCCAAGCACACAGTACTTGCAGAACTCTAGCTTACATAATTTACCCCCTTCAAAAGATCTCTCTTGTGAATTTCCAACATCTTATGCTCTCCCATATTCCCTAGACGCATATGCCACAGAAACATACTGTCAGACTCAGACTTTACGACTGCAGCTCCATCTACAACCATGGTACCTAGCAGTGTGTAAATATTACCAGACACTCTTTTCTCCTTCATCACGGTCAGAATTTTCTTACTCACCTTCATTACCCCACCTTCGGACTTGGAACTGAACTCATTATAATCAAAGGTGCCTAATGAAACTAGATTCTTCCTAAACTCTATATGTCCCTCACATCATATAACATCCGCACTACACCGTTATACATCCTGATTCTGATATTCCCCATCCCGATCACTTTGCACACAACATCGTTCCCCATCAGAACGGAACCAGAACATACCAGTTTGTACGTAGTGAACCAGTCCTTATTGGCGTCATATGATATGAACATATAGAGTCCAAAATTCAAGAATCCACGAACTCATCCGATCCCGATGAAACCGAGAACATATCACCATCACTGCTCCCAAAATCTCCTTCTTCGACTACATTTGCCGTTGTTGACGAACCTTCTTTGTTTTAGCACCTCCCTTCCTCCTTTTTGGACACTTAGATTTTATGTGCCCTCTTTTGCCGCACTTAAAACACCACATGTCCTTCTTCTTCTTAGACTTGGACTGAGACCTATGGTCGCTCAATCCACTCAGGGAACCGCTCCTCCTACGATCTTGATTCCCCTTTGCCACGAGCCCTTCAGCATGTGAACCCTTATCGCTGGCCTTATTTTGTGGAACCCTAGCAATGCACTCATGATATCCTCCAACTCCAGAGTTTTTTTTATCCCAAGTTAGAGTCGTAACCAGGTTTTCATATGTTAGAGACGTTGGTAGGGGATTTAGTAGCATCAGTGCTTTATCTTCCTCCTCGAACTTTACATCGACACGCTTTAGATTGCTAATGATCTGATTGAAAGTGTTGATGTGCTAAGAAAGATCTGAACCCTCCGCCATCTCAAGTCCATAAAACTTTTGCTTAAGATATAGTTTGTTTGTAAGTGACTTGGACATGTACCGACTTTCAAGCTTCAACCATATTGCAACCGATGATTCCTTATCCATGACGTTATACATAACGTCATCGGCTAGACAATGTCGAATCGTGGAAACCGTCTTTCCTTCAAACTCCTTCCAACTTGCCTCGTTCATGTTGTCCGACTTCTTTCCGTACAAAGCCTTCACCATCCATTGTTGCATTAGAAGATCTTTCACTTTTCGTTGCCAAAGTCCGAAATTACCTATTCCATCAAACTTGTTCATATCGAACTTCATCAAAGAGAGTCCAACCATTGTAGGACTTGAAGCTCTGATACCACTTGTTGGTGTTTTGTCCAACTTGAACATGCGTAGCGGAAACACACAAATCAATCACGAATCACTCAACACTCACTAATGCAAACACTCAATGATGAAATATACTAAAGATGCAATCAAACAATAATAAGAACAAGCAAAATACAACTAGAACACACAAGATGTATATGGTTCGAAAATAGTTTACATCCACGGGAGTAGCACTTCGGTTTTCACTATGAATAATGTCAAAGCTTACATCTTTGGGTTATAATAGTGTTTAAGTATGAACTCAATGCCTATAGAAGAGTTCTTGTAAACCTGAACTACATTTATAGTGATCCCTCGGAGGAAAATCCTTTAGATAAGCCCAATCTACAAGCCCCCAAATTCAAAACATGTGATTTGTGCCGACTGAAATAGTCAACTATTTAGGGCAAACAGTTGACTTTTTGGTGCTGAGAAAATACTCCTACATATTGCCTGAAATCGTCGACGATTTGGCTCAATCAATCAACGGTTTGCCCTAGTGCTGCATATGCCTCTCATGCAAATGTCCCTTACTTCATGTAACTTTCTCTGGTACATGTGATTTGCTTAGAATATGACCTACATCCCCAACATTTAACCTCCTTTGGAATGTTAGAAATTGGTCTAAAGATACAATTTGCTGTGAATTGTCTAGTAGTAAAGAGTAAACCAACTAGAGCGATTGATCTCCAACAATATGTTTGGATTCGGAATTGCGTGATGCATCCATGATTGAGAGAAAGAAATCCTTCCAAGGTTCTCATAAACGACGACAACTGTTGTTATCAAAATTTGTCTAAGATAATTTGAATTAATCATGACTTCGATTACTTGTCAATAATGAAAGAAAAATGGCTTTGAGGACGTAAGATGTACTTTGGTGGATCGTTCTAATGCCTAAGTTAGGGAATTTGGAAGGATTATATAATTGCAACAGTAAAGGAGTGAGTGAGAATGAGATAAGTTGTTTTATCTTCCTTAGGCGGTCCTTTTTATAGGCATTCAGGATACCTGCCTATTGATTTCCCTATTTATGAATTGTTTGGGATACATTTCAGATTTTATTACTTGGGAGTAAAGATTGATGTACCGACTCTCTACTTTAATGAGCAGACGTTTTCTCTTTTTCATTAATCTCTTGATATCTTTTTAATTTTTTGGTCTTATATAAGTTGATGTCAAGTTTAATGACAGAATCTCTTTTAGGTTATATCAAACATGAACATTTTATATCCTTGTTCAATTGAAATTAATCTAAGACTTTGAAATAGTTATCGTAAGATATTTTTGTAGATGAAGTTTGAGGAGCTAAAGTGAGACTATTATGTTGGCTCGTTTTTTCTAATTTTAGATGTTTAGTCAAATTTTTTTAAAAGGTCGGTGTTTTAAAGAAAAAAAAAAAAAACTAGGATGTGGGTGCCAATACACGCATAAGATATTATATTTTTATTTTTACTACATAAAAATTATGGCTAAGTTTTGATGAAAAAGGTTTATGCTTGAACTCAAAATAATAAATTAATTAGCTCATCAAATTATAAATGAAATAAAAGTGAAAGTAACATTGGACGGCACATATCACGAGACGGTGATTTGTTCGGGGAGGAGGATTTTTTTTAACCTGAAAAAAAAAAAAAAAACAAATAAAAGGCGGCTGCATTTTCACTTGTGGGTTTAACCTGCGGATTCCATTCCAAATTCTTTTTCAGTTCTCACATTTGAAAGACGTGGGACCTCTTCAGAAATCAAAATGCTTTTATTTGACTGAAGGTAAAATTAAGAAACTTCAAAGAAGAAGGCAAAAAAATCCCTCCAACTGCGAAGACCCGGTGGTTGGAGAAGCTTGTAGGCTGCAGCAAACTCGCATGGCGATGGAGAAGAGCTGCACCCCCACGAAGCTGGACTACTATGACGACACGGGCAAGCTCCACTCCACCGCCACCCTCCTCTCCTCTACTCAGGTTTCTACTATTCTTTTAGCTGTTCTGCTGCTACTGTTTAAAATTTGGGGAAATTCTCCGCTTACTTTGATTTGAAGAATTTGGGGTTGTGTTGTTTTGAAGGTCGAGGACGGTCGGCTTGCCCTGCTTTTGGATTCCACTATCTTTCATCCCCAAGGCGGCGGCCAGCCCGCCGATACCGGTTTCATCATCCCCTGCGATTCTGACCACGTCAAGTTCATCGTCCAAGATGTTCGATCGAGAGACGGCATAGTCTGTTTGTTTCCTCATTCCCCAATTTCAATATTCTCATCTCGTTCTGTTATTCTTGCTCTTGTATGTTTCCCCCCTTTTGGACTCTGTTTGGTTGGATGAAAAATATTTTCTGCGGGAAATTTTTCCTCCCCAACCCCCCCCCCCCCCCCCCCAAAAAAAAGTACAAAAAAAAAAAAATCTAAAGACTCTGGAAAATAGTTTTCTTTTTAGTTTTCCAAAAAATTATAAAAAAGTTGGCTGTTTATTTAATTTTCCAATAATATTGTGAAATAAATAAACAATAATACAAAGTTTGGCCATAGTTGCCAAATAGCTTTAGTTTCCATTTCTAATGTTTCAAATAATTACCAAAATATCATCGTGTTTTCCAATTTTATAAATTTATTTAGAAAAGTTGAATATTTTTCTTGATTTTTAATTCTTACTTTGCATATGAGAGCATTGAATTCGCATCTTAGACTTTGATATGTATCGTTTATATGTTGAGTTTCTTCTAAATTGACAAAAATTTAAATTCAAGCCATGACTCTACATGCTATCTTGTATAATTTTTTTTTTTATAAAAAATTGAAAAGCAAGTTACATTTTTTGTAATTATTTTAAAGTCTACTAATAAAAAATAAAAAATTCCTTTCCACAATAAACAAAGTCTTGTATATTTTTTATACGACTATTGGAAAACTAAAAAGTAACTTGAAATTTTTATAATTTTGTGAAAAAATAAAAAAAATGGGAAATGTTTTTCACAATTAAACGGGCCTAATTTTCTCTTATGGGGATCAAAGAGAAGGTTGAGCCAAGAGGGATGTTGTAACACCAGCACATCAATACCTTTTCCTCTGGACTGAACACAGCTGGAAAAATGTTTTCCTCCCACCAAATGGAGTCATAATTCTTAAAAGTAAATATGCCTTGATAATTTTACCAAATGTTTGTGGTAGGTTTTCCACTACGGATTTGTTGAGAATTCTGAGGGGGAGTTAAGCTCCATACTGGTGAAGGGGAAAGAAGTTGTGTTACATGTTGACGAACCTCGTCGCAAACTCAATTCTAGGTATATAACATTCATGGATTGAATTAACTTGTCTTCAGGGGAGGGAACTATTATTATTATTATTATTATGGCAGCTGAAAGCATGGATGATTATGCATTGTATACCTTGTGAATAAGAAGGAAGGAAAGAAAAACAACCATGTGATCATTAATATACAAACCATTTATCTAGTTTAACCCCACGTAGGTTACTTCTGTAAGCAACTGGTAAGATATAGCTTCACATGTGAATGGTAATTACAAGATTAATGGAAATTATGGGGTTTAGGGACCAAATGAAACACATCAAATGTGTCTCTTGCTACTGCAAACCGTTCCTTGGCAAATGTGTCACATCAATTCATGGCAGCTTCGACAAATGATCCTCTAGGTTTTGAGGTTCATCATAAAATGCTGTTCCTCCAAGAAGCAAGAACAACAACAAATCCTTTATGCAACTATTTCGTAGCTGGTTATATGGATCATTTTTTTTCTTTTTCCTCACTGCGCTTTAAGCTCATCTTAGAACTGACTATAAGCGGTGAGACCTAGACAGCGAAGCATACCCTGGAAGAAGCCTCCCTCATTTTTATTTATTTATTTATTTTTTGATATTTTAATGAAAAAGCTCAATCCTGATTACATTGTTTCCATCCAAAGCAGTTCTATTTTCTTGCTCTTTTTCAATAAATCTCCCTCATTTTATGTTAGGTAAATTAGAATCTTATGTTGGACTTCCTTGAAATATGAAACCATTCATTATTATATATTGGCAATTCCTTGAAATATGAAACCATTAAGTGTTGTAAAGAAATATATGCATGATTTTACACTTAAGGCTGTAACAGGGTCAATCTATTGATGCATACATCATCTATACATGTCTATGTTCCTGTGCATGTATTTAAAACGCTGCCTTTCACATTTATAGAATCTACTTTCCGAACTTCAGTTGTAAAATTTTTTTCCCTCTGTTTAGAATAGCCTTAATTTTTAGAATTACTCATTTGCCATTTGCTCTGGCGGTTTCATTATATCTATTTGCCCTCAAAATATTTTATATGTTGGGATTACACTTTTCCTCTATTTGTTTCTTTTTTAATATTTTTTTTCCTTCAGGCTTCACTCAGCCGGCCATTTGCTTGACATATGCATGCAAAATATAGGATTGGGTTATTTAGAGACTGGAAAAGGCTACCATTTCCCTGATGGGTATGATCTTAGACCATCTGCTAAGTGCATTTTTATTCAATTTTTCCTTTTGATAAATTCTAATGCATAATATTAATGCTGATGCTGCATAATTGTTAATCTGTAATATTTCTTGTCTGTTCTATAGATTTGATTGCTTAAGTTTGTGCCCAAGCTTGCTAAAGTGACAAACTCACATGATATGATAATTTTAGGAGAGCTATTGAAATAAATCTTAGTGGCTGTGTACAATGATGTATTCTATAAAATGTTTTGTGACTCTCTCGTAGATTATTATTTTGATATTTAGTATTTTTAAAAATAGCTTCTAGCATCAGTGTCATGGTGTAAAGTATATAACAGCTCTATATTAAATCTTTAAAAAATCTGCATGTTTTATGGATTTATATGATGTGGATGCAAAGTTGTTTCCTTTGCACATTAGTTTTCTTGAAATTGCTTTAAAGATGGTTATCTTTTGCCAGGTCATTTGTTGAATATAAAGGCACAGTTCCACAGGATGAGTTGCAGAGTAAGCAAAAGGAATTGGAGCTAGAAGCTAATGCATTAATTTCCAGAGGAGGGAAAGTATGTTATATAAACTTTCCCCTTCTTTCCCCTTCTTTCCTCTTCTAGGTTGATTTTAATGCTATGTTGGTTGTCTTCTTTGCTCAGGTTTTTGCTGCTGTTGTACCTTATGAGGAGGCTTCTGAGCTGTGCGGTGGTTGCCTTCCTGATTATATCGCCACGGTCAGAATCAACAATCAATTAGCATGTGGATTACTTATTCTGTTGTGTTTGTGGATAGTTTGCTATGTGATTCAGTGTTCTTATATATTGCAATCAACATTAGGTTTGAGCTTGGCAGATTTGTTGATGATCTATGAATAATACATGGAGATAAATGGCCAGAGCCAAGCACTTGTGCAAGCAGGTGGCTCTCTGACAGTTTTAATAACTGGGTTTATGGGAATAAATCAGTATATTAACATAAGTGATTGTACGATTAAAATTCAAACATGATGAGTAGTTGAAACATGATTAGTGAAAGGCAACAGCATGACTCATGAGGGCATGTGACAATTTTATAACCTTGTGGCATGGGTGCCTATATGTGTGTGTGTGTGCGTACATAAGGAAGTATGTCTATGTATTCATGTGTATGTATAGGTACACAAGGAAGTATGTCTATGTACTTATGAATACATTCAAGTCATCAGAAGCATAAGTTAAAAACCCTGATGGTCGCAGTGAGATCAGACTTGGTCTGGGTTACACATGCAAACTGGAAATATCATGCACCAGGATAAATCCAATCAATCCTGGGCAAGCTGAATATTTGTCCTTTCTGGGCAAGCAGATAGGCCCACACTGTTGGAAGACCAAACTAAATAACATTTTCCAAAATGGTAGGCTGGTATGACCTTTCTTTCCACCTTACCCATGTTGTCAGCAATGTTTCTAGCAATGAAAAACTAGTCTTGCATTTTTAAAATGGCACTCCATGTTTTCAAAGTTGAAACACATTCAAATCTATGGGCAAAATAATTTGATCTTTCAGACAAGGCTAATGCAATTATTACAGTGTTCAATCACATGCAATCTTTTGTCAACAATGTTGAATTGCTTTTCTTGTCGTTGTCTTGCTATAGCTGACATGATAAATTCCCCAGCTCAGCCTACGTCTATTACATGTCCTTTTGATTATTGAGCATTATCTATACTAATTTGCAAGTTAGAATTATAGTGCAAGGAGAGAGAAAACATAAAGAGAAGGAGAAGAGAGGGGAGAATTCTTACTCTTGTATCTTTTTAATCCAAAAGGATGTTTGACCTGGTAAAATGAAGGCCTTTAAGGCTTTAACCAACTCCAAAAGTCAAAAATCAGATTTCATCAAATGCCTAAAGAACTTTCAAAATAAAGTCAACTAGGAACTAAAATAAAATAGGAAATTAAATCCTAGACAATAAGAGTCTTGATTAATGCCAAATAACTTTTTTGGTTGGTGATTAATGTCAAATATCTTACCAGATAACTTGATTAGCTACTAGGAAAATGGGACCTTAAATATTCAAAAATTCACAAATAAACATTTGGTCAAGGTCTCAAATCTTCCCTTAATTGAAAAGACTTGTCCTTGGGTTTTAAAGCATTGTGGGATCACGATGAGCCAAGGGCTTGTCAAAATGTGCATTTAGCAGGCACTACATAACGTTTTTTTTTTTTCTAGACTCCAAAACAGAGCGGAATCTGAAGATTGAGTTCAGATACTTCGCTTGTATTATTAACTCAGTATATGTGACCTCCTTGAACTAGCACAAATTTAGAGCTTGTTGCTTCACACCCTCTTCCAAAGCTTCATCAAGACTTCCTTTTTTCCTCCTCTTATAATTGCCCCTTCTCATCCAGCTGTTTGAAATATGGTCAAATAAGGTTGAAATTCAGTAGCTCAAACCAAGCAGGCAACCACTCTTTTGCCCAAGTATTGGGCAATAGGGAGAACCACTATATTGTCTGATTTCGGGCAAGGTAAGGAGTGTAAAGAATTTCTAGCAATATGTCTTCACTTGTGCCTTTGGTGATTTAGGTGGAGATGCTACATTTGCTAGGCAACTAATTCGATGTAGCAAATGCGAAGTATGTGAACTGAACATTGAGAAGAGAAGAGTCAATTTCTGAGATTTGACATGTTGCTCCTTTTTATCCATATCTAATGAGATTTTAGCAATATCATATGTTTTTTTTGGCCACATTTTCCTCTCTCTCTCTCTCTCTCACACACACACACACACAGAGAGTTTTTTTTTTTAATTATTTTATATTTTGGCACAGCTAAATACATATACTACTTAAAGATGTAATTATTACAATGGAGTTGAACAAAAATATGGAAGGTAAACAAAAAAAAAAGCATTAAATTGATGACATTGTGGAAACAAGGATGCTCAGTAGTCAGTACCATCTATTGGCTTGGTAGTGCCAAGATAATCCAGAATGTTGAGGAAGTAAATTACAGCTTATTCATTGTATTTTATGCAACTCCTCTAGAAAACATAGAAATTTTTTAATTATGTATGTGTGTATTTGCATGCACATGCCACATTGTTTACTTGCTTGTTTATGCCATTATTAGCTTTATGAGTTTGCTCACAGAAACCCAATCCTTGAAACCAGAGCTGAATAACATAAGCCTATGTTTTTCTGTGGTACTGATTTTGGTAGTGCCAAGGTGGCCAGTGCTATGATTTGAATAGGTGACATGATTGTGATGATTGAACATGGAGGAAGCTGTTGAAGAATGGTGGTCCAATTCAAGAGAGTTGCAGAGCGATGTAGATAAGAGAAGGAAGTTGGGAGGCAAAGAGATTGTGTGCAAATGGTAGCCGGAATGTTGTAAACAGTAATGTTTCTAGAGAAGAATAATGTAGCTACTCTGATTTGCCTTCTTGTGTCAAAAATCAATTATTACCTGCTAAACTTGGTAGGATGCTGGCGGGTGAGAAATTAAAATAGGTGACAAGAAAACCAAAGAAAATGATGGAAAGTTCATAGATCTGTTACTCACAAAATTCAACCTAGTAATACAGGCTTTAGTACTACTGATATGAACGTCAAACAAACCTTTTAAACAAAGGCAGTTTTGGGACTATAAATTACAAGGACCTAAATGCAATTATCCCATCAATTTTCAAGCAAATAGTATCCCTAGAAGATTTAAAGAGGAAATAAAAAGAAGAG
The DNA here is from genome assembly GCF_029873635.1 of Malania oleifera. NCBI lineage: Eukaryota > Viridiplantae > Streptophyta > Magnoliopsida > Santalales > Ximeniaceae > Malania > Malania oleifera. The sequence continues at coordinate 23,560,749 of NC_080419.1, read as the reverse complement.
GAAGAGAAGAGACTAGAGAATAAAGGAGGAAAATTTACTTTTAGAAGTCCCTCAATCTTAACTTCAATTTTCAAGGGAGAAACACTTCAAAAAACATGAGAAAGCATCCATTGACAGTAGGTCTACTGGTCAGAGGCAACGATCTTTATAACAAAGATGTGAGACATCCATATGAGGAGGTTTCTTAGCCTCATGACTTCCTTTTTTCTTTTTCTTTTTTTCATGAGACTATACCCATCTGTTCTACTTCAATTTCTTTTTATTTATCTGGATCATTTTAGAGACATGATCATAATCAGTGCACAAAATTATTTGTTTTTACTTGAAAGATCTTACATCTGTACTGACAGACAGTTTAGAACATGGACAATAGATTTGATTTTGACAATTTAATTAGGCTGTGTAATACCTAAGCTTTCCAAGGTTTAGAGTTTTTTGTGTGAAGTTCTGAGGAATCAGTTGACAGAGTTCATGCATAAATGTTTTTTCCACATCACTGGTAATTAGGTTCAGAGCATTACTTGTTGAGGTAAAATCTGTGCATCATATCAGGTCTTGCATTGTGTTGTTTCTTCCTTTCACATAATCCGTTGCGCTTCTGGTTGCCTCTAGTTTAATGCTTAGTGCTAAAATTTGTTATGAACTAATTATAGTCCATCATTGCAACTCATGCAGAGCAGCACTCCACGTATTGTAAAGTTGGGTGGCAATCCTGGCTGCCCGTGTGGGGGGACCCACGTTTCTGATATTTCAGAGATTGTAGGTATTAAGGTATTGATCTGGCTACCTCAACTTGCAAATGATAATGAATAATGCATGCCAGCTTGTTGTGGCGACGTCCAGATATTTTTGTAGTTTGTATCATCACGTCTTGTGCCTTATATATAATGTAGTGCGCACATGCACACGCACACTCTTATTCTGATCCTGAAAATCATTGAAGCATAAGGATGGTATAACAAAGAAGCGGCATAGTTTACCAAATGTAATGCACCAGCAAGATATTGTAAAGGACAAAAAATAATGACCTCCCTTAAGATTTGGCAAAAACATAATGATCTTTCCTAAGATTTTAAAAATGTCACAAACTTCCTAGATTTAAATGGGTCGCAAGAAATTTATTGTGTGGGCTGTCTCACACTTGAGGCAAGCCAAGTAAATAAACCAAAAGTCAAATTACATTACAACTGGATAAGACTTTTTTTTATCTTTTATGATAGGGAAAAAGACACTTGCCTCCCCTAAGATTTGACAAAAGACAAAGACCTGAGGTTTCAGAAATGTCACAAGCCTCACCCGAGGTTTCAAAATGTCCCAAACCTCTCATGAGGTTTGCCTAAAAGACACCAAAACCCCCCTATTAAAAAGACTTATCTTTTTACAAAATACATGTTAAAATCGGAGGAGTCCGTAGGTGGACTTGATATATATGGGTGAGCACCAATTTGACCCAAAAGTTTAACCCTATTGGGTTTTGGATCCAACCATGTATATAATCACCCATCATTCATTCAATTTTTTCAATGTGGTATAGTGAAATTATCAACAATCTTCCCTTCACTTGTGAGTTCCAACTGCTCCCTCTTGAACGGAAATTGTCTCCCTTTTGGAAGTAAGTCCAATTCTCCAACAGTTGTTCAAGTGGGCCTTATCACTGCGCCTTATGTGCCTTGGATTTGCATTCCACGTGCTTCCGAACCAATCCTAATTCCCACGTCTTGACCCGGTTCGAATTATCTTCCAAGTCTAGATGATCCTTATTGGCCTGGATCACACACTTGGTCCTCCATCTGTTAGTACGTCAGGAGAATTAGCTTTACACCTAAACTTTTTCTATAATGTCACTCACCTAAAGTTACGAACCGTCGACTCTAATGGTCTGATACCACTTGTTAACACTCGAAGAGTCCATGGGTGGATTTAATACATATGGGTGAGCACCAACTTAACCTAAAAGTTTAAGCATATTTGGTCTTGGGTTCAATCATGTATATAAACACTCATCATTCCCCATTACTTGTGAGTTCCAATTGCTCCCTTTTGATCGAAAATTGTCTCCCTTTTGGGAGCAAGTCCAATTCTCTAATAGTTGCTCAAGTGGGCCTTATCACCGCACTCTCCAACTGTTAGTACGTCATGAGAATTAACTTTACGCTTCGACTTTTTCTATAGTGTCGCTTTCCCAGAGTTACAAATCGTCGACTCTGATACCACTTGTTAGCACCGGAGGAGTCCATGAGTGGACTTGATACACATGGGTGAGCACCAACTTTGTTGACTTTGGTGTATTCCCAAGAGGGGGGGGGGGGGGAGTGAATTGGAATTTTAAAATTTTTCTCCTAGGTTCAATTAAACCAGCAGTAGGGTCTTCCTAAGCAAATACCAATTGCGCAGATAAATATAATATGTAGAAATTAAATCATGCGTAACATTCACAATATATCAAATAAAATATACATGCGTAGGAATATAAAGTGTAGGAAATTAAAACAGACACACGATATGTTATCAGGGTTCGGCCAATAATGCCTACGTCTCCGCCTCAAGCTCACAAGTAAGAGGATTCCACTAGTTGTTCACTTACGGATGGAGTGACACCGTTCACAACACCTTATCAATGGTGCATCCAGTTCTTCTAATCGGGTCTGAACCAGTCCGGTACTCACCTAACCGAGTCTGAGAAATTCGGGACTATTCATAGGGTTAGTCTCTCTCTTCCGATCACACGTCGGGAATACAACAATATTCAAATAAAATATTTTTCATACAACCAAGGTGCTTCTAAAAAGCAGATGTGTACAACAATAAGCACAATGCCCTCACGTATGATATGAAATGAAGTTCAATGTGAGAATATGATTTTGTCAAAATAACTTATACAATCTTTGAGTTAGATGTACATGATAAAGTACTTCAAAGATGCAAACCTTAATAAAAATTTTCTCCCAAAAATATTTTTCAAATGAAGTGTAGGAGAACTTAGAATTTTGCACTCAAATTAATTTATGCCTCAAATAATAATAAATGTTCTTTGATAAAAAAAAATATGCAAAGTATACTTCAAAGATCTTCAAATTCTCAAAAACAATCTCCAGAAATATTTTTCAAAATGAAGTATAGGAGATTTTAGAGTTATGCCCAAAAACGAATTCTTGTAATAAAGGTAAGATGCTTTATGATTTGCAATAGAAATGCTAGAGATTCATAAGATAGAAAAATATTTCTCCCAAGATATTTATCAAAGAAATATGTGGAGAAACACAACTTATACTCTTAAGGAATGATTTTAAAAACAAGAGTAAATGAGAGTAAATGAATTTGTTCTTTAAAAAAAAAAATTTCAATGTAATGAGTATGGGAGAGTATAAAGGAATGAAAAAATCAAAAATATTTTCAGAGGATTTTTCAATCTAATCTCTTATTAAAATTTTAGTAATGAAGGGGTATATATAGACTCAGAGAAAAATCCAATTGTTAGGGACACATTAGGAATTTTTGAAAATGTTTAATCAAATTTTAACCTCAATTACTGCGGTTAATTTTAATGAACCCGAGGGGTTTGGTCGCTCTGTTCATAGGGCTGGTCATCCAAATAGACACAAGGCTAATATTGGGCTCGGGTGACTAAGAACAAGATTGGTCAGTTGAGCCCAAGGCGGTTTCCCAAACCTTCGTAGGTTCGGATGCCCGGTCTTAAGGTCGGTTTGCTGAAAAGGTGAGTTCGGTCGACCGAAATTTTGAATTGATGGTTCGATCAGCCAGGGCAGGTAGGAAAAATCAACTTCAAGGTTTGATTGACCGTGGACAAGTAGTTCAAATATGGTTCGGTTGCCTGAGTCTTAGTCAACGTGTTAACTTATGGCCTGTTCGGTCGATCGAAGCATTTATAACGCCTTAAGGTCGGTCGCCTGAAGCCCTTTCAAAATGTAAGTTAGGTCTTGATTTTTAGTTAGATGTCACTCTTGTTCACATAGGTATAACTTTTAAGATATAGGAGATTTTTCATGAAGTGCTTGGGGACCTAAAGATAGTCCAAGGCCTAGGCTTATAAATTAAGCCCAAAAAATCTGGCGTCGATCGACTGAAGGTCGACCGAAGTCTTTGTAAAGGTTCATTTTAGTTCTAATCTTTGACCTTAACCAATTAATTATTAAGAAAAATTTTTTCCTGTGAAAAGTGTTGGTCCCTAGGGTTTGTCTACGATCTTTGAGCATTCACTCCTTATCATGTATGAGATGCAAATATTACAAACCAGAAAACCAAATGCAATTACAATAAAATTGACTGTCTTCTTCTTTCTTCTTTTGCTCATCTGTCATCTTCAGAAAATGCCACACGATATGAGCTTTAAGATTCGTCTTGGCTTCCATTTTCCTGTCTCTTATGTGTGATATGAAATATGAACCTATTCACATGCTAAATACACAGAAGTAGCTTGTACTTTGTCAGCATCAAAACAAAGATCAGACTCAAAAAGTCAATAAACTTGACCCAAAAGCTTAAGCCTATTTGGTCTTGGGTCCAACCATATATATAAGCATCCATCATCCACTCAAATTTTTCAATGTAGGATAAACTCACAAGTGAAAATTCTCAACAATACAAGGGAAGGTTTTTGGAATTTTTGAAATTTCAAGGAAAGTCTTTTGTCTTTTTGTCAAATCTCAGGGGATGTGAGTGTTTTTTGCCCTATCATAAAAGATAAAAAGAGTCTTATCAGTGGCTGCAGTTGTTATGTAGTTTGGCTTTTCGTTTATTTACTTGGCTTGCCTCAACTGTGAGACAGCCCACACAATGAATTTCCTGCAGCCCCATTTAAGCCTTGGAAAAAAATGAGTAAAGAAAAACCTGCTTAAATTATCATAAGATTGGCTCACTTGATATTTTTTACTTCTCCTAACATTATGTCCAAGAACAAATTTGCTGGTAGAAGTTTGCTGAGCTGCCTGAAACAGGATATATCTACTTTAATTTTACGAAAGGGATGGGCCAATATCTTTTTTTTTCCCAAACATACGAGGGCTGTCAAATGGGCAATTAGATTACTGTTATGCTCCGACCATAGGTATGAACAAATTGTGTCCTACTAGTCTGCACAAGTAGTTGAGCTGAGCATCGTGTTGCTTGTGGTCTTTTCTTTCTTATACATACAAGGGGAGTCTTAAGCAATGGTAAAGACGACACTTAAACTTGGAACCCAGAGGCTCAAAGTTACAGAAACAGCCTCTCCAAAATACACAGGAAATGCTGTGCGCATCGTGCCTTTGCCAGAAGCCCAATATGGCTTGGAACCCATATGCATTGAGCATTAAACATATTTCTCAAGCCTTTTCCCCCAATTTTTTTAACATATTTTCGCTACTTTTATCTTATTTATTCTTTTAAAGCTTGCGCTATCAATCATCTGTTGCAATTCTTGTTTAGGTCACTCGAATTCGGACAAAGAAGGGAGTGACAAAAGTCAATTACACTGTTGCAGCCTAGTTGTTCTGGCTCATTCTCTTCCACATTTAGTATCGCTTGACAAGTGAGTTTTCCTCTTTGTAGTGGAGGAACTGGAAATGCTGTATGGAACTGAGTTTATAATGCCTAAATCTGTAAATCATTTGAAAGATTTTGGTCATGTTCTGCCATTGATTATCAGATAAGTAAGTTTTTAAGTTCCTTGTAGTCAGCCTGGTTAACCAGCTACTCTGGAAATATGATCTCTGATGGGAAATCAGTGAATGTGTAATAGTGTTGTGCTTGTCTGAGAGTTCTTCCATCTCTTGTTAGAGCTTTATAGTAATGGCTTGTTCTTCTTTATTGCCTTTTTGCTCTCTTTTTTTTCCCCAATGTTAACCCTTTCCTTGTCTCCAAAATTATAACATTATCTTAAAGTTCAATCAGGTAGTATTTGAGAGCATAGATTTTGGACTTTAGACTTGAATCTCGATGGATCTGGACAAAGTTCAATATAATTTTATACATCATGTTATTCAAATCCAATACAATTTTAAATTCGGAACCTTTCCAAACATAAGGTCAGTATTTTGCATAAAATGTATTTGGGTCTTTCTCTCTTTTGGGTGGTAGACAATGCAAGTAGTAAGTCTCACACATGCAATTGCTTTACAAGCACTACTAAAATTTTTTATTTACCATGACAATGGTCAATCTTTGTCCCATTCATTTTAAATTTAATTAAGAATGACTGTGAGTAGTATATTTCAAGCTCTAAATTTATTAGAGAATAAAAAAATCTAGTTAGAATGGTAGATATAAATTCGTATAACCGGTTATTAAATTTTATTTAAATTATGATTAAATATATTATAAAATTTTATTCAATTATTATTAGCTGCTACAAAAGTTAAATTACAAATTTATGGTACAATTTCAAAATACTAATAATTTTATTTATATGTAAATTGAAAAACATTATTAGTTAGTTTATCAAATTATGAATTTATTGGAAAATTTTAAATCAATAGATAATTTTAAAAAATTTATCCTAATAATTAGGTTTTCATCTAAGATGGGACTAAAAAAATGTTTGCAATATAAAATTATTTAAGTTTACATAATTAATTTGTTTCAATATATTACAATTTTATTTAAAAATTATACATTATTCTCCACAACAATACAAATGCTTTGTTTTATTCTTTTTAATTTTAATCATGAATAGTTATGCGTAAATATATTTCAATTTCTAAATTTATTAACGCTGTCAATAAATTATATACACATCCTAGATCAGTAATATTGATAAATAATTATGAATAGAGATATACTCTCATTAATAAAATAAAAAATCTAATCATTTGCCAGGTCTTTTCAAAATGCTAATCATTTTATTTAGAATCAGTTTTAAAATAATAATTATGAATACAATTACACCCCCATTAATGAAATAAAATACATATAAGAATGGAACACATCAACTTATGTTAGCTATTATAGAAAATTTTAATTTAATTATGACTAATAATTATAGAAAAAATTAATTCAAATATTGTTACTTGTTTGAAAAGTTTAATTATAAATTTATTCTACAATATTTGAATTAAATTTACCAAATTTTGGGCACACATATCAAATTATATAGATTTTGTGATTTAACACGCAAAATTAAAATTTTCTATTTTCTATTCTTATAAATTAATGATTATTTAAAAAAAATATTTTAAATTGATTCATTGAATGAATGAGTTAACTTAGATTCTTTAGATTGTTTTATTAAGATAATATCCTAAATTTTCAATTCAAAATTTTTTTTTGCACTCAATATCAAGGCATGGCAAGGTTCATGCAAATTAACATTCTGATAAAAAAAAACATTTTTTTATTGATTTATTTTAATGCTGATGTGTTAATTTTAAATTAAGCAAATAACCCTCGAGATAAAATAGGTGATGACTTAAAAAAAGGGTACCGTAAATTTTTTGTTATATTTTAAAATTATAATTTTATAATAATATTTTATTCATGAATTCAAAAACATGCCTATTATATAATATTTAAAAACTTAAATAGTAAAATATCTCGTGCGGTACATATTTAAAAAAATATTTGAGATTTTTTCTTTTTTAAAAAAGTAAACTTATTCATTAAATAAGTGGGTTGAGATATAAATTAATTGCATATTTTGTTTATTCATGAATATAATGCTTCGTACAGTACACGCTAATAGCTAATAATGTCATAAAAAAAATTTTGTTACATTATTTAGAGCTCATTAATTAGTTAAATTGAATTTAACAATTGAATCCTCATATAAAGAGGATCAAATATACCTTCAGGATATGGTTCAGGTGGTAGTGCGGGCTGCGAGAGTGCCTTTCACGAGATTAGGTGTTCAAACTCTCTCGGGTTCGTTTTCGCCCATAAATTTTTGAAATTTATCTCCCTTTAGAGTTGTGGGGTCGATTTCAAGGGGCGCGAGATTAGTCACGTGGACCGTAAAATAGACACGTGGAAATCCGGTGTGTAATTCAAAAAAAATGAGGATCAAATATTCCATGCACAAGTGCATTGCCTAGAAATTAAAAAAAAAATAAAAAAATTGAGTCCCATTTAAAACTAAGAAAATATCATAGAAAGGAAAGAAATATATAACAAATGAAGTGAAAATCAAAATAAATCGTATACACAATCAATAAAAAATTTAAAATAATATTTAATTTTAACTTTTTAATTATATTTAATATAAAAATAAAATAAAAATAACTTGGTTCTTATTTTTTCTTTTCCCAAATAAAATTATTAATTCAAACATACCCATGAATTGGAATTTAATATTCTAATTATAATATATATTTTTTTAGAGAAGATTCCTAATCAATATAAAAGGCACCTTAATATCTTCATTTATTATTATTTTTCTTTTTTCTTTTTTTTTGTTCCCTGTGAATCTTTCTTGTCATGTTTTTTTTTTTAATTACGCACAGGGTATCCACGTGTCCTTTTTATGGTCCACGTGACTAATCCTGCATTTCTTGAAGTTCACCCCACAACTCCAAAGAGAGGGTAAATTTAGAAATGCAGGAGCGAAAACGAACCCGAGAGAGTTTGAACGCCTAACCTCGTGAAAGGCGCTCCCACAGTCCGCACTACCACTTGAACCACACCCACAACTCTAAGCGCACCGGGTATCCACCTTTTCTTGTCATGTTCTTACCATAGTTTGTGGATGCAGCACATTCATATTTTTTTTTTTTTTTGAAAAAATAAAAAATAATAATGGTGGCTTTCAATAAAAGTCAGTACTGTATTGTGTGGCCTACAGTGGCAGAAAATTTAAGAGTTATTAATATGACAACAAATTTTTTAAAGGCAATAAAGAGATGGGTCCCTTGGCATACCTGTCATATGATATTTATTATAAAATAGGGTAAAAAAGACGAATTTTTTACAAAAATATTTATAAAAAAAAAAAACTAATATAAAGAAAATGAGCAAATAAATACAAAAATGTACTTAACCGACTTTTGAAAAATTAATTGAGGCTTAAAAAATAAAATAAAATAAAAAACTTACACAGAAGTTTGGACACGAAAAACAAAAAAAAAAAAATTGAGAATTTATGGCTCATACATGCATGCATGGTGGAAATTTAAGGCTCTAGCACAAAATTGACTTTTTAAAAGTCGGTTTGGTCATTTAATATATTTTTTTTCTTGCTAATAATTCTAGAAGGGTGTGTATGTCAAGAACCAACTTTTTAAAAGTCAGTTTCTGACCTGCTCTTTTTCTTTTCTTTTTTTGCTTTTCGTGCCCACACTTTTGTGTAAGTTTTTTGTTTTATTTTTTTAAAGCCCAAAGCGATTTTTGAAAAGTTAGTTAGACACATTTCTGTATTTTTTGGTCATTCCCTCTGCATTTGTGTTTTTTATTTTTTTTAATATTTTCATAAAAAAAAACTCTAAAAAAGACACCTGCATTTTCTAAGGTTTGATAAAAAGACAAAAATCTCTCCTAAAGTTTAAAAAATGTCACAAACTTCTCTTGAGATTTGTCAAAAAACGCAGACCTCTCCTGAAAAAACTTATTTTTTTACAAAATATAAGGTACAGTTTGTGTTTTTTAAAAGACCTTAGGGGAGGTCCCTAAAATTCTTGAAAACTGTTCCTGGAATTTTTGAAACTTTAGGAGAAGTCCCTGAAATTCTTAAAAACTCAAGGAAGATTTCTGAAAAATTTTAAAATAATTTCTTGAGTGTTAGGGTGGTGTTGTGTGGTCTTCGACCGATAATATTTTATTATTGAATAATAAATTCAATTAATAATGATTTGGGTGGCTATTAGGACTCGAGAAAAATCAAAGGAATATTATATATGAATACATTTAAATTTTTTTTTAATGTATGGATGGATTCATTTTTGCTTGGCTCTATCCCTCTAGTGGGAAATGGTGGGCTGCTAATTTCCCAACTCAATTTTGTGAGTCAACTTATTTAAGATAACAATGCATAAAGTATGAAGTTGAGTTCATCTAATTACTAAATTTGGTTTTTATATTATGCCAAAATTGGCAGGCTATCAAATTCATTATTAATTCATATTAACACATAATTATGAACTTGAGTTGTTAGTTTTACCGTGATCCCAAGAGGGCGTGAATTGATATTTTTAAAATTTAATCCCTAAATATTCTTCCTAACATCAGTATGTTCACAATCCTATGGTTAATCTAGTGCAAGTAATATAAATATATCAGAAATTAAATGAAACGATTTAATTAATAACACATGCATCAGAAAAATAATAAAGTAAGAGTGACACACAAAAATGTTATTGAAGTTTGGCCAATTGTGTACGTCCCCGCCTTGGCTAACAAACACAAAAATTATCACTATAGTTGCTCATTTAAATGGGTGGAGCGACGCCTATACAAATCAGGTCAATTAGTACAGGGCTGACCTCAACCTTTACAACAATCCTTACCGGGCTGGATTACCACCCCTTCAGGCCACGTCTGGAATCACTCAGATTTACAATCAAATGGTATAATAAAAAAGTGCTTTTACGTAAAGCAGATTTGTACCCAAATGCGTTCAATCACATACAACACAAATGATTTAATATGTAAACTCAGTGTGGTCTAGTATTTCAACTCTCAGATATATTTTTTATCAGTGTAATGCGTACATGAGAGTGTTAATAAGCAATTTTTGTATTTCAGGATGTTCTCAATCAAGGTGCTCAAATAAAGATATCATGCAAGTTTTAAATATTCCAAATAGTAGAATATGTCAATCACTTCAAATAGTGTATATGGTTGGTTTGTAAAGGATATGCAATCTTTATATTCAGTAAATGATGTATATTTGAATAAATATTGCCACAAAGATTAATACCACAAATACAAATATCTTTTTACAAATATATCAATATAGATCCCACAAGATATTTGAGTAAGTATAGAAATATTTTTGCAAGCTAAAAACAAATACAAGCTTTCCAAGATATTGTAATACAAATGCAATACTCATAAACTTATGAAAATCTTCTTAGGATAGGTTTATGAAAAAAACCTTCTAAGAACACTTAGGTTTAGCTCTCAATGAAACTCAAATCAATCTCACAACAATGAGAGAGTAAACCTCTTTTCACAAACACTCAACACACTTACAGAGGGTATTAAAACTTAAAGAAAGTAAGTTTGAGTGGTATGAGTGAAAATATAAGCGGTGGGAATAAAAGAGAGTATTTTTACTTGAGAGAATTATTATTTTTGTTTGCTAATCAAGTTGTTAATTTTCCCAAGCGAAGGGGTATACATAGATACCCCATGAATTATGACCGTTGGAGATAAGGCTGGCATTATTAGAAAAGTTTAATGGCGTTTTAATTAATTTAAACCTGTTTAAAACATTCTAACCACGGTAAAAAAATCAGGGCAACCCGAGAGGTCCGGTCGACCAGAACACTTTTGGTCGACCGAAGTTTATATGGCTCGGTCGACCAGGACATTTTTTAACAGGGGACTCGGTCGACTGAAAGTGCATGTCCGAGGTGATTTTTTAATTTTATTGAGATTCTATCAACCGGACTATTTTGAACTGAATGGTTCGGTCGATCAAACAATTGAGATTTCTCCCGAGGACCCTCGGTCGACCAGACAGTTGCAATACAAATTAGCTCAATCAACCAGGTGGTCAAAATGTTGACCCTAGGAGGTTTCGGTCGATTGGAGAGTTTGAACTATAATGCTTCAGTCGACCGAGGTAGAATAAACTGCTAAGGTCGGTCGACCGAATATGCACAAAGTGTGCATTTTGGTCTTGTTATGATTCACACAAACCCTATTCAAGTGTCTAACATTCATAGGTACAATGGTGAGTGTCCTAGTGTCATTTATGGGTCCTTTTGAAAATACCAAAAAAATCCTGTGTCGGTCAACCTTCGATCAATCGAAAGATAAACCCTAAGGTCATTCTAAGGTCATTTGTATTATGAGCTTACGTATTATACCATGCATATGAGATGTGTGATTATTACAAGAAAATACCCTAATTTACTATTACAGACCCTTTACAAAAATGAATTATATATTACAATATAAAATTATTGGGTCTTGACTCTTCACTATCTTCCATGTGCATTACGATTTTTCAATCTGAGTTCCTATACGTAACCTCAAACACTCATTAGATAAAATGAAGATAAAATGTGTATTAATTTGTCATAATCAAAACTGAGCGTGACCTATAAGGTTAACATGAGTCTACCCATAAGACTTTGACCTGGAAAGAAAAAAAAAATTAAAAGCAATAATTTTCTTTCTATTTAAATTTTGCATCATTATGCCGCTAAGGTTTTTAAATTTATGATCTCTTATGAGATAATAATTGTTAGTTAAGAAAATAGGTGATATTTATAAAAGTTTGTTCAATTTTAAAATAAAATAATTTATTACATTATTTATAATACTCATAATTTGTAAATATTACAATAATTAATAAATTGAGCACATTTTTGAAAAAAAAAAAGATTGAAAATAAAATAATTTTTTATATAAATAAATTATAAATAATGTATATTTTATTATTATTTTCTTGTTAGTACTACTTAGGGTTGGGGTCTTTTTAGGAGTCTTATCTTGTGTCCCCACTACAACTAGGTTTCCAATTGTGGCTCATGAAGTATGAGTTTAGGGGTGGCAAAACGGGTTATTGGATCAAGTTTGAATGTGTCATAAACGAATAGGGGTTAAACGGGTTTGGGTTTGGATTGACTCGTTTATTAACTAGTGACTAACATATAAATTTAAATTCGTCCGTTTAATAAGCGGGTCTTAAATGGGTACCCATTAAGAAACCGTTTAAAAATATAATTTATTTGTTTTAAATTTTGTAAAACATTTAATTTAAAGTGACAATTTTTTTTTAAAAAAAAAACTAATACTTTTAATTTTATTTATTAATACCTTAACAAAAAAACATAAAATGTAGAAATTAGTACATCTTGTTAATTAATATTTTTTAAAATATAATCTACATACATACATATATATATATCAATCAAATTAAATAAGTCACCCGCGCGGGGTACCAAACCCAAACTTGTTTAACCCGTTTATTAAGTAGGTTGAGTTTGGGTTGACCCCGTATATAAATGGGTCATTTTATGTTAAACTCAACTCTGATTTAAACGGGTAGGTCACGAGTTGCTCGCCAGGTTCTGACCCATTTTGCCACCCCTATATGGGTTCGTATTTCAAAAAAAATTAGAAAAATAAAATAATTTTTAATTCCCATAAATGCATTGAAATTATAAGTTCATCCCTACTCCTTGTTTTGTTATTCAAAAATAAAAATTAAGATGGGTAATTTTTGAATTTAAATATAATTCATTTCACCCTTTGCAAAACAAAAAAAAAAAATTATTGTAATTATTCATGACTTAAGGGATCCCAATTCATCACGAGTTTTATTTTTTGGAATTTATAAAAGTATATTATAAGATAAATATTTCATTAGAAGAATAATAAGACCAATTCTTTGGCTCATATAAATAATGTCCATCAAGAATAATGAAGATCCGTCTCAATCATAAAATTCGTTAAATTCTTAAGAAATTGAGTAAAATATGAGTAAAATATTTATTTTTAAAACAAGAAAAATATGAGTAAAATATAAAATTATTATTGTTGCAATGAAGAAATTGATTAAAAAATAGTTTAAATGAAAAATAAAATTGACAATGACTAAAATGTTAGGGTTTAAATAGTTAAAATATAACATGAACAACTAAATTAATAGTAAATAGCATGAGGAATTAAAGTAGCATCATCATCAAACCTTCCTTAAGGGTGTAAGATGCCTTTTTTTTTTTGGTCAATATTTTTAATGCAATCACATGTAATAAATAATATTTTTTTAACTTAATCAATTAATGCTATCTGGTGTAAAAAATCATATTCCTTAACTTAATACATCCAAATTAGTTTATTCAATTTTTTCAATGGGCCAATCCAAAATTCATGTAATGATCATTTGAGTTTTCCATTTTTTTTTTCAAATATACTTTGTAGAATTAAAGTTGTTGCAGCCAAAAATTGAACGACCTTCACGATGCCTGATCACGACCACCTGAAAAGAGATAAATAAGCAAGGCTTGGAGGACCCGGGGTGTACTCCGGGGGATCGCTCCAATGCCTAAGTCAAGGATTGACTTGAGAGATTTTTTATGTAACAGTAAAGTAGAGTTTATAATGAGATACCTTAGCCTCTTCTCTGAATCCTCATTTATAGTAATGGAGTTTGACCCAAGGGTGATGTGCCATTTATTAGCGAATTATGGCGCAAACGTGAATTGCTCCAGTTGTTATAACGTTGGCGTAGATTGCTCTAATCATCATAGAGCTAGCGTCAATTGCTCTGCCTGAGCAGTTGACTTAGGTGGTAATTGCCCTCATCAATGCTAGCTCTTGTCTCCTTTGGATTTATGGTAAGTGATATATTTGAGATATATCAGTTGTCCCCCTTTCAGTTTCGAATTTTTGAAGCTGGCTTCCAAAGTTCAAAAGTTGTATTTTTTTTTTTTTGTTTTTGTCGAGCAACTCTTCTTGAGGCATTTTGGGCTGCTTGTGGTTTCATGAGTCGCGCTCTTCTTTTTTGTCATTTCTGGCCTAATGAGTTGTGCTCATATTTTGAGCTGTTTTTAGGCCTCACGAGTGTTGCTCGTCAGTTGGCCCGATTCTTCTTTGCCTAATGAGTTGTGCTCATTTTTTAGGCAGTCTTCTGGCCTCACGAGCGTTGCTCGTCAGTTGGGCTGATTCTTCTTTGCCTAATGAGATGTGCTCATTTTTTGGGCAGTCTTCTAGCCTCACGAGCGTTGCTCGTCAATTGGGCTGATTCTTCTTTGCCTAATGAGTCGTGCTCATTTTTTGGGCAATCTTCTAGCCTCACGAGCGTTGCTCGTTAGTTGGGCTGATTCTTCTTTACCTAATGAGTCGTGCTCATTTTTTGGGCAGTCTTCTGGCCTCATGAGTGTTGCTCATCAGTTGGGCCGATTCTTCCTTACCTAATGAGCTGTGCTCATTTTTTGGGCTATATCTTCAGTAATATTTTGATAATTTATGATGTCGGGATGGTTGTTCAATTCGACAAGTTCTTGTAGTTTTGATTTCATTGGTGTTAAAGATGTGAGTTCTGGTATTTTCAATATCATTTAGGATTCTTAATTGGTTAGGGATGGATTTGTTTCAAAGGGTTTGGATGTGTATGCACCAAGTGTTCGATCATTTGTGGCAAAGGGAACTGCAAGTAAGAGTGCAATGTTATAGATTTCGCAGACTATTTTTGTGTTGTCTGTGTCATATGTGGGGTCTATAAATTCAGATTATTCAATTGTATCCCAGTTGATTCATGAGTCCCATGTAGGATGGGGTTGTGAGTGCAGTGGCAGATTGAAGTTTAAGATTGAGATCTACGAGATGTCTACCATTGACGATGGTGATTTTGTTACTGTTTGTTTTAATTATGGTGTGGATTATTCAGCTGATCGGGCTCCAGGTGCTTAATTGAATGTCACTAAGAAGCTTAGTTTTGCTATTTGGGGTTTTGCCGATTGCAGTTGCTACAATTATGCAATTTTTGTGTGCATTGCAATTTCAACTCAAATTTCCAACTGTAATTTCAAACTCACTGTTTAGAGCACTGTTCAGTGCACATAAATGTGCAAGAGGCATTATTGTTGACCTCATGGTGCATTCAGCTAACCCATTGGAATTTTAAAACTTAGCTTTATTTATTTGACTAGCAATGTAGCTGTCACGGCCCCACTATGCATTTAGTGCATAGGTCACTGTTCAATCAATTAAATATCTTGAACATCCTATTAATTATTATTAGCCGTTAAAGTGGAACTCTTCAAGCTTTGAAACTGTGGTATCTATTTATTTTATTCTTTTTAGAATTACTATTGTATAATGGAGAAAAAATCATACCTTGAGAATAGACACGTTGGCTACATAAATCTTGTGCATAGAAACATCAATTGTAGTCAGATTCATATTATATCCGGAATTTCCCAATATTGCAAGCTAGGTCCCGGTTATTTGTCCGTCAATTTTCTTACTTGGTTTCTTCAACACGAGTAAAACACCATTGACATGCTTGAACGTAATAAACTCGTGCCCTTTACTTTTCCCAATGACCTTGCTAAGAATTGCAATGGCCTCTTCGAGGTCACTGTAGGTGGAGAAGAGATTGTGGAGGTTCTTGATGGTAGTGTCCCATCCAATTCCGCGAATGAAGAGTTTGCACTGGGTAGGGTCCCAATTGGCGATGGATCAGACGGCATCGAGTACGTCTAGGTGTCGGACGGTGGTATTTCGGATGATCTTAATTGAGCCAATGCATCGACCTTCAATTATCTGATGTAGTCATGAACAAGGATTGAAAGAGAAAACCTCTCAAGAAGTTCCCACAGACGGCGCCAACTGTTGCAGCCAAAAATTGAACGACCTTCACGATGCCTGATCACGACCACCTGAAAAGAGATAAATAAGCAAGGCTTGGAGGACTCGGGGTGTACTCCGGGGGATCGCTCCAATGCCTAAGTCAAGGATTGACTTGAGAGGTTTTTTATGCAACAGTAAAGTAGAGTTTATAATGAGATACCTTAACCTCTTCTCTGAATCCCCATTTATAGTAATGGAGTTTGACCCAAGGGTGATGTGCCATTTATTAGCGAATTATGGCGCAAACGTGAATCGCTCCAGTTGTTATAACGTTGGCGTAGATTGCTCTAATCATCATAGAGCTGGCGTCAATTGCTCTGCCTGAGCAGTTGACTTAGGTAGTAATTGCCCTCATCAATGCTGGCTCTTGTCTCCTTTGGATTTATGGTAAGTGATATATTTGAGGTATATCAAAAGTCATGAATTTGAAATATAAATTGCATAATATAGAGATTAAACAAAAAATAACTTGTGTAAATTATACATAGGGACTAAACCTTTACTCAATTCAAATTAATCATTTATTTTTTTAGTCAAAAGGACTAAATTTTTATATAAAAAAAAAAAATACAGTTTTAGGAACTATAATCGAAAGGACTTGACAAAAAATTAATGCCAATGCACATGAACAAAAATATTTAGGACAAAAAACACACTTTGTGAGATTTGGTAAAAAAATAAAGATGTTTCGTGATATTTAAAAAGTGTCATAACCTCTCTTGAAGTGTACTAAAAAGATACAAACTTTTTTCTCAAAAAAAAAAATTAATCTTTTGCAGCATATAAGAGAAAATTTGTATTTTGACAAATCTCATAGGAGACAATTGGAATTTTTAAAATCTTACGGGAGGTCACTAAAATTTTTGAAATTTTAAGAGAGGTCTTTGTCTTTTTATCAAAGCTATGTTTTTTACCCAAATTATTTAATAATAATTAAGTTTTTATTCAATATTTTACTTTATGGAATAAAATTTTGCCTAACTAAACTTTTTTACTCAAATTTTATATTCATAAGTGAACTTTTTTTCCAACAATTTGCTACTACACCTTGTCCAACAAAAAAAATCCTATCACATTATTACTAATACTAAAGTTCATATATATTTTTACATAAAACATATATAAATTATTTATATTTATTTATATCCCTGTAATACCTAAAATTAAGGGATCATCTTATTATTATTATTATTATTATTCATTTGTAAAACCTAAACAAAATTTACCGAAAAATCGAAAATCGAACCCAAACCGAATCAAACTGAAAAAAAAAATATAGTTTTTGGTTCAAATAAACAGTTGGTGTATGATTCGATTTCGATTTGTTTAGTTTGAAAATCGATTAGTTCGGTTCGGTTATTGGTTTTGATTAAAACCGAACCGAATATAACCGATTACACCCTAAGCAGAAGCTGAAGGAGAAAACAGTGAAAAAAAGGAAAAGGCATTTTCGTAATAAAACAGAGGAAGGCGACTATTTTGCAATGAAACTCCAGAGTCTTATAAATTTATATTGTAACTCAAAAACGGCACATTTCCCTCTTCTCTCTCTCTCTCTCTCTCTCGCCACGAGTATCGGCCTCAGTGAGAATCCATCTCCTATACGCCAGCGAAAGAAACTCCTCTGAATTCATCGCCGCGGATTCTCAGCCATTCAATGGTCGTTCCCGCACGCAATTCCTGATCAAACTTCTCATCAGATTCTCCCTTCCAGTTCTTCTTTGAGATCTGCTTTCCTTTTTTCTTCTCTCCACCCTCTTATTTAGCTTCACTGGCCTCCCCTGACCCATATGTAAGATAGAGAACACCCATTTGCGCACAATCACGTTCTCCATTCTCTGGCTTCGCTGATCCTCTGAAAATCGAAAACTCGAGGTGGGTTTTGCTCTTTCACTCTGTTTTTTGTTTCTGTAACCGAGATTAATGCCTCTGTTAGGTTATTTTTATTGTTCATTAGACATCGAACCTTCTCCTTTCTGGGTTTTTTTTGGGGGGGCAGTATGCTTGATTATTTGTTTGTTTTAAGTGCGTGTGGGGGTACTTGAGAGTGCCAGTTCGAGAATTTCTTGGGTACAGCCACATAGATCCTTTTGATTGATGAATCCCATGTTGAAATCTGCTTCTTTTAAGCTCGGGTTGTTTATTTGGTAAATTTATTGTTGTTGTTATTATTATTATTATTATTATTATTATTATTATTATTATCTGCAGTCTATATTTGGGTTTGTTTGATAATCACAATGGACTCGGGGGTCTTAGTTTTCTTTCATCCTTATACAGTTATACCTTATTCCTTGAAAAGGAAAGGAGAAAGAAATAATAAATAAAAGAATTTGCTTTTTGTGGATTTAGTTTGAATCTGAAGGATCCGTTTAGCTGTATCTGGAACAGGAAGTATTTGTTTTCCATATTTCTTCAGTGTAAAGCTTCAAAAGATTTTAATATGTTGGTGACTTTTAATAGTTTCATGACAATATTTTATAATTTTCTTGCTTTCTTTAATAACCTGAAAGGAGAATTCTTAAATCTCGTCCTCTGAGTTTAGACATGGCTTTTTTAACAAAGAAAACAAACTAAAAAAATTAATTAATTAAAAAATTCCTGGACAAATTTAATACTTTTTTTTTAATATATATTTTATAGATCTATATTGTGGTATCTATTGTGAGTAGTTGAGACAAGGCATTTTATTGTTAATTTGAATGTGAAATCAGCCACCATAGTGAAATTTCACAGTATTTAAATCCTATAGTTTTTGGTGTTTGTTTTGTAATTTTAACTATTTAAGTAGATGAAATCTGATAAGCCTAATAATAGTTTTTTTTTTTTTTTTTTAATTTTAAGGAAAACGTGGTGTGTTTAATTTTTCCCCTGCTATAATATTTCAGTAGTTACTAAAAAATGAACATCATATAGGCAACTTGGGAGAAATTTTGGAACTTGGAAAGAGGAAGGGCTGTTACAACTCAAACCTCAAATTATTCTTATAGTGGCTTGGAAGTACATGAGCAAGTGCTTATATAATTTGGTCAACTGAAATTTTCACGAGGCCATGAAAAAGTTAGAAAATGCCAAATAAATGGAGGAATAGTGCTCGATGTCAGCAACTGTTATGATATCAAAATTCGTAACATGCTATGTGATTTGGAGAGAGGATGATTAAGACACGAATCATATTGCATTGTCTATTTGAAAAATTGAGCCACTAGAATCTTCTTATTTTCATCTAACCAAAATTCAGATTGGTTTCCTTCTGTTTGCATGTAAAAATTTAGTAATTTCAAGTTATATTATAACTATTTTATCATTAATAGTCATGACTGATACTTGGAATGAGGAGGGGTGAGTTATTTATGGTTTCTTACATGAAAAGGGGTAGGGATAGACCTGAAATAACTTGGAATGAGGCAGCGAGGAAGGATTTAATATCCCTTAATCTAATAGAGGAAAATGCTGTGGATTGGGTGAAAAAATGGCGGAAAATGATTCATATAGCCTACCACACCTAGTGGGACTTGAGGCTTGTTGTTGTTGTAGTCATGGCTGATACTATCTTAAAATTCAAACACCCTTCCCTCAAAATTTGGGTATGATTCTTTATTAGCAGTATTGTGCTTTTGTCTCTGTGGCTTTGGCACTGATGGCCCTACATGCACAAATCAAAACCTTATTTGAGATGGTCTGATATAAAGTTGAGAATTGAGCACTATTGATTTCTTGATCAACTTTCTTAAAATCGACGCTACTTATTACATCCAAAGTTTAATTTTTCTTTTCTTCTTGTCCTCAAGTAATATTTTAAGAATAGTGTCATATTCCGTTGTGCATCTACAAACACTAGCCATAGCTGTTAAAAATAGTATTCAGCATAATGATCGTACTTTCTGTGCTCATTTTCTTTTCTTCATTTTCCCCCTTTCTTAAAAAAATATCCTGGATCATTAACTTAACTACTCATTTTAACATATCATGGCTTTCTAAATACTAAGATGGTTGTACTTTTTCAGCTGTAAATCATGCAAGGAGGGCTAATTATCAATCCTGAAGAGGAAATCAAAATAAGTTTTGGTTATCAATGCAATGGTGAGAAGGGTAATTCTTGTGAGCTTTCTGATGGATACGATATTCTGCCTGGAATAAAACTCCGAAGAACCTGTGGTTCCTTTTCTTGTTTATCTGGTGCAGCTTTAAGTGCCAATGCCACTTTGGCAAACACAAACATCTGCAATGGTTTATTGGGGACAGAAATACTTCCAAGTTGGGACTCCCCGAAATCATTTCGAAAATTTCCCTCTTCACCATCTCTTTCAAAATTGGATAAATTGTCATCTTCTCTCCAGAGTAGCATGTCAAACTTAAGTTGCAGTCCATCAACTCAAAATGATCCTGCTGAAATTGATTCCTATTTTTTGAAATCCATGAGTGCACCTTCCAGAAGTGAGGGTTTCCTTAATTCTATGGAAGCACAAGTGGCAGGTGGCCCTGCTGGTGAAGATAGAGTTCAAGCCGTGTGTTCTGAAGAAAATGGGTGGCTCTTTTGTGCAATCTACGATGGCTTCAATGGAAGAGATGCAGCTGATTTCCTGGCTGGGACCTTGTATGAAACAATTGGTTTCTTCTTTAACTTGTTGGAATGGGAACAAAAACAGGATCGCTTTGGATCTTCAGATTTCTTGAGTTCAGATGGGTCTCACCAATATATGTTTGAGGATAATACTATTAACCATAAGAGAAAAACTGCTTCTTGCACTGATAATAGCAAGAATCCATGGGTTGATGATGTTGCAAAGGTAACTCCATGTGTGAAATCAGGAAGGTCATCTGATTCATTTAGGCAAGGGGTACTTGATTGCCTCCAGCGTGCTCTTAATCATGCAGAGAGTGATTTCCTGTACATGGTTGAACAAGAAATGGAGGACCGCCCTGATTTAGTATGTGTTGGATCTTGTGTTTTGGTTGTCCTCCTCCTTGGGCAGGATTTGTACACACTCAATTTAGGTGATAGTAGAGCTGTGTTGGCCACTTACAGTGAAGATGTTGACATAAACGAGCATGCCAAATTGAAAGCTATCCAGCTTACTGACAGTCATACTGTTGACAATGAAGTTGAAAGATCTCAATTACTGTACGATCATCCTAATGATCCCACAACAATTATAGCTGGAAAAGTGAAAGGGAAATTGAAGGTCACTCGTGCATTTGGAGTCGGTTACTTGAAGAAGGTAGATCGATATGTTTTTATTTGTGTTCGGTTCTTAATCTGGCTAACATTCACATTGCAGCACATCACAGCGATAATTTGTTACTCATACATGATACAACCTCTTTTAGCATAAAAATCTGGAAGAACCAGGCCAATTTTTGTGCACCAAGTCTCCAAGGCTGGAACTATTAAATAAATGGCCCAGTGCCTTAGCATGTCATATTCAAATGTATTTCTACACCTCTTAGTTTTTTTTCCCCTTGAACTGGAGCTAAGACTGATATTTTCTGGGCGCAGGAAAACTTGAATGATGCTCTGATGGGAATCATTAAAGTTCGTAACCTTCAAAGTCCTCCATATGTCTCCGCACAACCATCCCTGAGTGTACATAAAATCATGAAATCGGATCACTTTGTTATAGTTGGGAGTGATGGTTTGTTTGACTTCTTCAGCAATGATGAGGCTGTACAACTTGTCCATTCATATATCTTGAACAACCCTTCGGGAGATCCAGCGAAGTATCTAGTTGAGCAGCTTGTAGGGAGAGCTGCAGATTGTGCAGGTGAAATCCTAGTTATCTTAAGCTTATGAAGATATTTTATTCTGATGGGCCTTGATAAGAGATTTTGCACTCTTATATCAGTTATTTTTTCTTATGTTTGAAATCTGTGGCTCTGGATTTCAGGTATGAGCTGCATACTCTGCTCATACCTGTTTAGATGTGTGAAAATTTTTATTTTGAATGAACCTTTTAAATTTGATACAATCATCAACCTTTTCCTGAAGTTGTCTTCAACTGTTAAGGATAGGAAGAATACTTTTGGGGGGATTGGTCACACATTTCCTATTGTGGTTAGGATGTGAAAATACTACTAAAATTATGCATACATTATCCATACTGAAATATAATTACTATTGGAAGCTAAAAAAAGAAAAAAAGAAAAGACAGTTATAATTGTTGTTTGCCCTTAGGTTAGTCATTTTGCAAACATAGCTTTGGGCTATGCAATGCTATTGTTACTGACAAAATGATTCATGCTTCACCCTACAGCATTGACACAGCCTCCTTGATATTTTCAATCAAAACAAATAGACATAGATGGACTGAGAACACAAAAGTTCCGGCTCCTTGGCCTGAAAAGAAAATAAGGTTCCAGTTCTCATCTGAAGCTGTGCCTGTGAAAATTTTGGGCCATGAGATAGTCATCATGAAACAACCTTAAAGACACGTTTTAACTCATCCTGAACTTATGTTTAGTTCATGCTACCCATTGTCGGATTATGTAATAATTTGGATCTCTGGTCTTCAAAGCCTCGATTTCATTTTTGCAGGTTTCAGCATGGAAGAGTTGATGAGTATTCCAGTTGGCAGGAGAAGAAAATATCATGATGATGTAACCGTGATTGTGATCATGCTTGGAACAAACCAGCGCACCTCAAAGGCATCGACTTGCCTGTAAGTGTCTTGGTGCTCATTTATGGTCTTGCTGCCAGCCAGACATGCTAGTTATAGTTTTTGGGCCATGCATGCATATGCCAAACACACTTTCTGTATAATGGTTTTATTACGTAATCCTTTTCTCTTGTTTTGACGCATAATTTTGCATGTATGTAAATAGTTAACTGGTTATTTTCAATTTAATTTCTTTTATCTTTACATGTGAATTTTAGAGAGATGAGTACCTTGACAGGTAAGCTGAATGGATGAAGAAATCTCTCCCTGGGGCTGAGGAAATTTCCAGCAAATTCGTCAAATGTCCCAAATGGGGCAATCAATTCACAAGAAAGCAAAATGAGCCATTTTATTGCCTTCTAGTTAAGAATCTTTTACTAGCCGACATTGCCTTTTAGGGATACCTGGGTGTTTGGTTCATGAAATTACATGCCCAGGAATGCAGCTGATGTAGTAGATCAAGAAGCCAGAGTGGGTAGAGTGGTAAACCCTTGATGTAGACTTTATTCAGAAGAATTGGATAAGAAATTGATTTATTTGTAATTTCTTGCAATTTTAAGCTTATAAATAGGGTGTGAAAGTCATGTGGAATTAAGTTTGTGTGAGCTTGAAACTGAAGTGAACGTGTGTGTGTGTAAACACATGTGCGTGTTTACCCCCATTGTGTCTCCTTTCTCTTTTCTTCCTCCTTCCCTCCCCTATATTTCCTCCCAAATTCTCTCATTTGGCTGCAATTCCATGCTCTGCTACTTAATCAGCTATGCTTGGGACAAGGATGCCATTACCATGAGAATCTAGACTACCAAAGAAATAGATGGGCAGGTTTTGTGGGCATGACAGATTCCCAATGCATGCCATGTGAGATTCCGAAGACAAACCAAACACGGGAGTCTAGACTTCCCAAATCACACTCCCAGTAATCCCTGAACACAAATGAATTGAGTTAAGAATCTTTTTTTCTCTATTGTGAATTGTCAACAAGCTTCGCTTAGTCTTGCTTCTATTTTATTTTATTTTACTTTTATGCCACCTCACGTCATCTTATCTGCTTCCAGCCTTCCAACATTTCAAAGTGGAACTACTGTTAATAAAATTCTTTCTGTTTGTGCTCTCTTTATTATATTGGTTTTTACAAGCGTTTAGGGGCACACATTAAAGATGAATTTCTTGATTACAGAACCAAATCTTGGATCTTATAATTTGGGTTTCGCCATTTACCAAAGTTTACACAAGACAGGGACGTAGCGATCTGCATTTTTCATCCCGAAGTGATCCCTGAATTGTGTTGGCTTAGGAAGTTACATTTTAGTTCTTATTTTTCACGGCATAGAATGGTTTAGAGGGTACATCATTGTTTTTTCTTTTACAAATTAAAGCCTAGAAAGAAAGGTGAGGGTGGCGTCGACATTACAAATCCAAGCAACTTTGCTTCGACCTATCTCAGTCTCACATGAGATGGTACCCAAATGATTTCCCACTAGTACTCTAGTTAGTAGTTACTAAATTCTGTTCGGGTTCATGCGACTAGACTTGCCAATGAAACACCATCCAAGGTTTATTGGGAGGCACATGCCATTGTGAATATGCCCCACTATGAAGAAAGGTGAGCTAAAGCATGGAACTTTTATGTTGGTGACGAAAGGTTCCTCACATTAAGCAAACACAATAGGCTACCAAATGATATTCTATGCCAACTAATTGTCTGGATAAGTGTGTGTTTCTTGACAGAATCTATGCTCACTGTGAATTGAATGACAAAGCATATGATGCAGCATGAGTAGCATTCCCTGAACTTAAATGCAATGGTTTCATTTCCCTCATCTTCCAAAGCACACTTTTGCTGCAATATCTAAAAATCAACTGAAAAACTTTAGGTCTTACAGATTACAAGTGAGTCAAAATTAGGGAAACCAGTACACCATAAACTATTAGCAAACATCCATCAGAAGACGAAACACACTTCCTCCTATTCTTGACTCATTTAGCACTCTATCCTTGAATATATTTTAGCAGGCTGATGTCATTTCTCTCTATACATACACTAGCTAAGATAGAACTATCATTGTGTCCCGGCAGGGCACATTGCCCGTCTCGATTGATCAAGTCATCACATGATTGAACATCCATTAGGGTTTTCATCACTGAAGATCTCGAAAGAATCAAATGGGGTTACCTGCACCAGGTCAGATTCATACATGTAAATTGGTGATGGAAAATGATAAGGTGGATTGATTGTTTTCGTATGGGCTGTATTTGAGTGACTTACGAGATAATACACTGGAGGAGGGGAATCTGTTGGGAGGAATTGGAATGTTTGCTGACGTGTAGGGCTGAGATTAACCGAACTTGTTCCCCGACCGGCGGCGGGGTTGTCAGCTGCCCCTGTACCGTCCTCGTGCGAACCAGCATTGCCATTGTTACCATTTTGCCCCTTCCGCTTCTTCTTGCTACATTGCCCTCCACCACCTTGCTCAGGAGTTTCCTCGCTGTTGCTGCTACCCTTCTGCTCCATTCCCGAGAAATGATCCCTGGCCGGAGAATTCTCCGGCGACTTCCCTCCATTTTTTGACTCTTTCTTTTGTCCCTCGCTCGTTTCACCTCCACTCAATTTGACTCTGTTTTCACGGCTGCCAATTTTAGCAGAGTTGACCTTTGCATCCTCATTCTCTGTTACGTCCTCCTGATCACCATCACTCTTATGTTCACCATCTTTTGAGTCCTTTTGTTTGTCCTTGTTCTTTCCTTTGCCGGACTTTTTCCCCTTCCCTGTGGGCTTTTCCGGCCATCTTTCTGCATGCTTCCCTGATTTTACCAGTTTCCTGATCAGGGTCTCTACATCCACATTTCCCGTAACAGTAACCTTTTGCAGACGAGAATCAACATTTGCGATGTAAACACCTGTGAATAAAATAGTCTGCGAATGAAAAGAAAAGAGCAGCAAGAAAGACCCAAAAACAGTGTAGCAGAATCCTATACGGCTATGTCCGCGTAAAACATTAACGATCCGTTCAATTGCTGAAGAAAACAGTCAAAAGTTTCAAAGAAATGAAAAATAAAATTCACGTAGAGAAAGCCAAACAGGCAAATATTTTTCTTAGGCTTGGAAGAGAGATTCTTGAGAAGGCGAAGGCCTTGTTTGTTTCCACAGCAACCAAACAGAGTATACAAGAATGTAAGCTTGGTTGGTACCGTCGATGCTTTTGAGAACTTTCTGGACCTTTCTCTTGCAACCTTGGCAGTGGATGGAAACCTTCAAGTCCCATCTCTGAAAAACAGAGAAGGAAAAAGATGAGCTTGGAAACAGGGGAAGAAGATAAAAAGCATTAGGAAGAGAAGAAAGAGGAAATGGGTTTTATGTAAGTGGGAAGAGGGACACGGGTACCTTATATTTGAGGGGTTCTGAAGATTCATCAGCAGACGATGGTGTGGCCATTAGAGGGGAGCTTGAGGGGAAGGATGGAAAGAGGTTGAAGGAGGGTTGCTCTGTAACTTTGAAGTTGGGTACGTGTTGGAGAATGGAGAGTGAAAGTGAGGTGAACTGCTCTGTAGTCTTCTGTGCTGCTGTGCACTCTGTGGGAGCAAGCGTGCAGGATAACTACAGAGCTTGATTTAAGTTAGAAAGACAAAAAGTAGCCCCTGTTTCCGCCTCTGCCTCTCGTCAACTGTATATTTATATATATATATATATATATATATATATATATATATATATATATATAAAAAATAGAGTATACCTTAGAGGCTACAACATATAGTCTTATATAATTGAACACAATCTCTTAACCTTGAGATGAGATGGGAAAGGGAATGGTTCGATTAGGATGGGAGATAAGTTTATTGTGTATTCCAAGCTCGATGGATCTCTAATGGGCCAAAAAAAATCAACACGATTCTTGCGCGTATTAATACCCAATCTTTATAAGAGTTCATTCACAAAATTTTTATAAGATCTCATGTAAAAATGTTCATACGGACCATACTTGGTTAAAAGTTTAGGAAAAATGAAAAGCAAAATTAAAAAAAAAAATTTGTAATCAGTAGTATCACTTTGTCTTTTATAAGAGAATGACCTAGACTTGCTTCAAGTATTAGAGGAGCCTCAAAAAAGTTAAATCACTAAAATATTTTCTTACAGATATTGAATGATTTGTAACAATGATCAAAGATAAATATTGTATATTTTGAAAATTGTGTGAATACACAAGTTATCTCAAAATATTTCAAAAATACTCTTAAAAGTTTGAGTGTGGTGATATGCCACATCGCTTGGGACTACTTTTTAGCCTATGAGAAAGTAAGTATAAAATTATTTGCTAAAATAGCTCAAAAATATGTTAAAATACCACTAATAAAAACTAGTCAAAGAAAGACGTTTTGTAATAAAATGTTAATAGACAGTTTAGAAACTGGGTCATTCAACAAAATACCTCGTGAAGCAAAGGAAGAAACAATTTGATTAAAGGAAGAAAAACAATTTTGTACCTTTAGGAGAAATATCTTAGTTAAGATGGGAAAAGAAATAAGATAATTTTAGGTAGACCAATCTTACAAAACCTAAAATCTACAATCGTGGGTTAAGGCTGGCTGAATGAAGAAGATTTCACTCACCAAATCCCTTATAAAATAAGGTAATTATTATTAGTATTATTCTGTCCTAAGCTGTAAAGCCTAAATCTATGAAACAACCAAACCCTAAGGGAGGTAGGAATGAGGTTGGGGAGGAGATTCTCTTGCCTAGGGTTTGAAGTATGAGCTCTGAACTTGGGAGGGAGGGGGGGTTGCAGAATTGGGATTGGAAGTGAGATGGACAGGCCTGCAGTCTTGTGCACTCTCTGGGACCAAATATGCAGGATGGCTAGAGAGCATCACCTGAGGAAAAAGACAAAGGAAGCCCCTGTTCTTCAGGAAATTTGCCCTATGATGAAAGAAGTACCTTTGAAAAAACAGTGTGTATCCATTATTAAAAACAGAGAGGAATAGACAGACGACTGCCTCTGTTATTTTGCTCTGTCGTACATGCAGCCAGGACCACCATTTGCCATTTGTGCTAAAAACCCCTAACCCATGTTTGAGAATTTGAAATTCAAATATTAAAATATATATATATATATATATATATATATATATATATATATATATATATAAAATCCACCCTCACAGTCAATCTCTCCAAAAATGTGGAAAAAAGAAAAGAAAAGAAAGAACATTGTTATTAATTTTAATGACTAAATTTACTACTTATCCCTTACCGACATTTTATTTTCTTCTATTTTCCTTTAGTTCAATCAACTAATAAGTGAGAATCACTCTTTCCTTCTTTCAATTTCATTCTTTTCACTTTTTCCTCTCTCTCTCTCTCTCTCTCTCTCTCCCTCTCTCTCTCTCTCTCTTCCTTTCTACTTATCAAACACAACATAAATACTTTAACCCTATGTTTAGAAATAGATTTGGAGTTGTATTGGATTTGAATAAAATGTAATATAAAATTATATTAAAATTTGTCTAAATTCAAATCTTAGGTCTGAAATTCATGCTCTTGAACGCAACGTAATATTCTAATAAGGAATTAAATATAAACATTTAGTAATTAGACTTAACTTTCGAAAAGTGAAAAAAAAATGAGTTTGGACGAAAAAAAATTGAATATGAACTTAAGTTTGAGTTTGAACTAGCCTAATTCAACTTGAATTTACCAACATTAATTAGTTCCATTTATTATGTGTTTTATGTACCTAAAACAAATTTATCAATATCATTTTGAAATAAATAAAACTTAATTATTATTAATTAACAATCCACTTAACTTAATTCTAATTCTCGATATGGTCTCTTTAATTTACTATTAAATTTAGTTTGATATATATATATATATATATATATATATATATATATATATATGCATTGTTATAGACTGACTATGCTCTTATTATGCACTGCTAAAACAATAAATTTAGCAATAATTTGTTTGAAAAAACCAATTAGCAGAGCCTGAATTTGCTTTATTTTTTTTTTGGGGGGGTGGGCTTGAGCTTAATCGAAATTTGTCCAAACTTAACTACCGGATTGACAAGTTTCATGGAAAACTATCTATTATGCTGAACCCAAAACTCATTAAAAGCGCCTTTTTAATAACTCTTGGAGAACTTTAATATTGAAAGCCTCTTTTTAACCTTAAAAAAGAGATCCCCTTCTGAAAAAACAAATATAGTTCATACCCAATAGGCTTCACGACTCAATAAACCAAAAAAAAATTAATGGCAACTGATCCTTTGTTGTATTGTGCAAATCATGACATGAGAAATTATACAGGCATCCTCCCCTCTTCGTGTCTGTGTACTTATTTTCTTAATTTAAACATGTGGTAAATTAATCTTACATTCATTAATATCAAAAAAGAATTCATTTCCAATAAATGTATAATTAAGAAAACAAGACACATGAAGGAGGTATAATTTCTCATCATGACATACAGATTATATTATGGTTTATAGTAAGGCTCATCAATACCACAAATTGGTATTCAAACACATACACCTTCCTTGATTGCATCCACAAGGTTGTCAAATCCAAATCTGCTCATCCCTTGCCCAGAGCTAAAGCATGAGACTTTATGGTCATGTCTTGCCTTTATTAAAGCCCAATACAAGTGATTCTGACCACATTTGTCACTCTTTTTGGTTGATTGGTGGGCCCAATTGAACACATTAGCTCATCCCTTTTGCAGAATTGCTGACCCATTTCCAATCATTTTAAGGCTTGAGTTCGAGATCTCCAACAGAGATCGATAAATTTTCATTTGGGTAAGTTGATACAGAAAAACAAAAAGAATTCTAGTCCATGGATAGGCAGTCAAATGCAAATTTGGACTCATGCTACTCCATTTTGAAACTCGGATGAGAGTTTTGTGCTATGAGGAAAAAAAAATAGTGATGTTTAACTTAACAGAATAGATGCATAATACGAATTTGCAGAAGAAGCTTTTCTGGGCATCAAGAAAACAGCCAGTAAGAAAACTCCCATGAGGCCCCATTTACTGTTATATCTGCTCACAATCATGTTCAAAAAGTTGAAGCTATCTATTGTTCAGTTTTCTTGTGATTATCCTCATATACTTCAACCTTGGGATCTTGAAGCTCTATAGCTTTAGCATCTTCTGAGGCCTCCTGCAGCTGCAAAAGCTTCTATCAGCCTTTAAATTTGGGAAACAATTTGATGAATAGCCACAGGGGAAGGAGCAAAGTACAATCCTCGACATTGCTTACCCCCAAGTTTTTTAAGCTAGCAGTAACATCATCTTGTTGCTGCTGAAGAGTGGTCCTCAGTTCTTGAAATTCCTACTTTCAGTCAGCTAGTTAATCTACATATACAACTGATTGCAAAGCATAACTAGTACATATTTGGAAATGCGACTTACTGATCGAAGTTGGTCCACTTCCACATTCAGTGATTTCTTTAGTTCAGAAAGCTCCTGCATGAAATAAGAGAAAACAGCATCAACAATAGCATGTACTGTATAACATTCATATGTTTTACCATGCAGAAAACAAAGAAATTAACTACTTCACATTGGAGGCATTCTCTTGATATCAAAGAAGACAAGTTAATATCATTCCCACAACAATAAGTTCTACAGAAGAAATTGAGTGACAAAAGTTAGACACAGAACTTGTTTATCAATTCTAAATATGGACATTATTAACTTCCTCTTGTACAATTAAAAGGAAACTGGTGTAAGATGATGGTAACTGTGAGGCCATACTATGTCTTGCTCAAATCCTTAGAGTAGAAGGTAAGCAATGTCTTTGAATAATGAAAGATGTCTCTCTCCCTCCCTCCCTCCCTCCCTCCCTCCCTCTCTCTCTCTCTCTCTCTCTCTCTCTGCATGCTTTTGCGGCCACTTTATCTAACTAGATTTTCCCTGTGAGGTAGTATAACTAGCGACTTTACTGCACAAGGGAATCATATAGTTGATGCAGAATGTTTGAAAAAATGCCCCTTTCAAGGGCCCATTTAACAATGTAGTAAATTATAAAGGGCAATTAAAGCCCACTCAAAGCCTTGTACTTGTGCAAGCACTTAAACACCTATCTTCATTTAGCAGCAACTGTAAAGGACAACCATTAGATAAACATCAATACCACAGCATATCTAATAACCAGTATAGTAGCCATAATATCTCTCTTTGAGCACAAATAAAAAGCCAAGCTCCCCACCTTCTAAGATGTGTGTGTATTGTTAACACCGGAAAAGTTCATGGGTAGGCTTGATACACATGAGTGAGCACCAACTTGACCCAAAAGTTTAAGCCTATTAAGTCTTAAGCCCAACCATGTATATCAACACCCATCATCCACTCAATTTTTCCAATATGAGACAAACTCACAAATGTCAACAATCTCCCCCTCACTTGTGAGTTTCCAATTCCCCAAAAGTTGCTCAAGTACGCCTTACCACTAGCACTTTACGTGGTTCGGATTGCATTCCACGTGCCTCCAAACCAATCCTACCTCCCATGTCTTGATCTTATTCAAATCTATCTCAGGCTTAGATGATCCTTATTAGCCTCGGTTACACACTTGATCCTCCAACTGTTAGCACGTCAGGAGAATTAGCTATACGTCTCGACTTTTACGATGTCGCTCACCCAAAATTACGAACCGTCGGCTTTGATACCACTTGTTAACACCGGAAAATTCCATAGGTGACCTTGATACACATGGATGAACACCAACTTGACCAAAATGCTTAAGCCTATTGGGTCTTAGGCCCAACTATGTATATTAACACCCATCATGCACTCAATTTTTCTAATGTGGTACAAACTCACAAATGAAATTCTTAACATGTATGTGTGTGTGTGTGTGTTTACAATGCACTTGTACTAGAGCACAAGTGCCACAAATACCAATTCATTCCTCAAGCAGTTTTTCAAGAATAAATTGTCATTATAAATAGCG
The DNA here is from genome assembly GCF_029873635.1 of Malania oleifera. Classification (NCBI taxonomy): domain Eukaryota; kingdom Viridiplantae; phylum Streptophyta; class Magnoliopsida; order Santalales; family Ximeniaceae; genus Malania; species Malania oleifera. The sequence goes on along the minus strand of NC_080419.1, from coordinate 23,528,684 downwards.
TGTAACATCTATTATGTATTCTACATAATGATGTCTATGTTAGCGTGCATGTTTCCTTTTTTTGGTGACACACATAACACATCTTGTTTTATTTGAAAATACTATTATCTAAATTATTATAATTATTATTTTATTCAAAAATCAAATATGGGAGATGAGATTTTACAGTAACTACTTGATATACTATGACTAAGTCTCTTAAGACTAAGTCATCGGCTTGAAATTCAAATGGAAGATTTGAATCTGATTTGAAATTCAAATGAGAGATTTTGAAAACTCACAATCCCTTGATGGTAGGAAATGTGAGAGAAAATCTCTCAGTGGATGGGGTCTTGACCAGTTTATAAATAAGGTCTATGATTAACTATTAAATCACACATTGACTTATGGTGATATAGAATTGGTTAAAAATCCTACTCCTTCTACTCTTCTAAAACACAGTGAGAGTAAAGATAATTCCCAAATCTCTTTCTCTATTTCTCATAGTTCTCTTTCTTATTCCAGATCCCTTTCTTGAAGACTTGAGCAGTTATGGCTGAAGCTCAAATCATTGTTCTCTTCTGCTTGTAAATAATTGTTGGTTTGTAGTTTTTGAAATTATGCTTTCAGTCTATGCAAATATTTGCTTGATGGATTCATTTGGGACAAACTATATGTATCTTGGGGCACCAAAGAGGGTCACAATTTAGGCACTAGGATGCAAGAAAACTAAAAGAAACACAAATAACATGCTTTCAAACTAAAACAAAGGAATAAGAAAAAAAAAAGTGTTCTGAAATAAAAGGCCATAACTTACATCACGATAAACTTTAACTTGAGTGTCTAACTTCGACCTCCAACTTTGCAGATCCTAAAGGGCAAGCCAAGCACCATTTATGAAACAATCAAAAGACATGGCGTGAAAGAAAATAAATTAGATATGGAGAAAAAATTTTCACCTGTTTTAAACCTTGGATTCTAGTAAGCAATTCTGCCCTTGATTCACTTAATTCCTGATAAATTTGGAAAAGACAAAAAAACCAAAAAAAAAAACAACAGATTAAGAGCATTGTGAGCTTTATTTATTTGTTTTGTATCGTTTCCAACCCCACCCCCTGCTCCCACACAAAAAATTGGTTGCCCAAGCATAGTACATAAAGGTTGAGTGTCTTGGTTACTGTTAGTTTGGCTTCCAAACAGAGAAAATTATGAACGCAATTCATTCTCTATTACTGCATTTTCTTGCCAACCAAACAGATCACCAACGAAAAGCTAAAAACAAAATAACAGATTCTGGAACTGCTTCTCTGCTCTGAAGAGCTAAACTTAGCACATCCCTAGATTTTAAAAGAATAGTACTTCGAAACCAACTACCAATCGCCTCCGAAGTAAGTTAAAAAAAAAAACTACAACGAGTAATACATAACAAAGAAATCAGCACAACATACATACCGCGATTCTTGAGCCAATCGGAGTCCGGTTCTCCTTTTTCTGCAAGCATTAGATACATATAATCAAAAGCAGTTAGTTCGCAGAAAACCAACAGAGACCAGATCTAAATATCTAATCCACTCAAACACACGCACACACTCACACACAGAGAAGAGAAAAAGAGGGGGATTACGGATGAGAGAGGAGAACCGGCGGCGGGGATGGCAGGAGCGGAGTCAGAATTCGCCATGGGAGCAGCTCCGGACGGAAACGAGGTGAAAATTTCCTTCCTAGGGTTCGGACTGGGGAGGAGCTGCGCGTTTGTGGTTAAGATCGAGTCGAGAGAGATGAAGAAAGAAAGCAGCAGAGAGAGAGAGAGATTTTCAAAAAATTTGAGTTTTTGATTTGAGGTTGGGCGGGCGTAATTTATTTTATTTATTTTATTAAGAAGGGCCTTAAAAGCATTAAATTAAGCTCTTAAAATAAATTACAAAGAAGCATTAAGAACTCATCCATCTTAAATTCCAACTAATTAATATTTGTGTATAGAAAATATTCAAATGTTAATATACAATTTTAATTAATTAATTATAATTTAGGGAACTTGCTAATTTCTTTGTAGTTTGATAAATAATATATGATAGTAATTTTAGGTTAGCGATACTGAGTAACTTTTTTAAGTTTTATTCGAAATTTAGAAAATATTTTTAAGTTAAAAAAAATGAAAGGATTTTTTTTTCCATTTTTTGCTAGTAGATGAAGTGAGAGAATTTTCTTTTCCTCCAAATAAAGTTCATGTTCCAAACTAATCCTGAGATTCTATTTAAAACTTGACAAATATTAGAAAAAGATTTTTTTTATAAAAAAATTCTACTTTTTTTTTGTTTTGTTATTAAGAAAAATAAGAACAAAATAAATATATATAGCAAATTAATGATGAAAATTTTGATTTTACACAATATTTGTACTTAATTCATCTCAATTTTTAAGCATATTAGTATTATGAAAATTGAGTCTCTTATTTCCTTTTTATTTTTTCTCCAAATGAAATCCTTAATTCAATCATACCCATGATGTCATTGACTCTCTACATTAAAATATCTTAATGTTGATTTGACTACATTGATCTCAAGCTAGTTTCTAGTTTCTTTTTCTTTTTTTAATCCAAATGTGTTTGTTGAACAATAATAAATTTATCAAAGCATACTAGTTTTATACAACAATAAATGAAAAAAAAATAAGTAAAAATACAGTAAAAACATTAATGCTATGTTTGGGAGTATAGATTTTGGACAAATTTCAATACAATTTTATATTATATTTTTTCTTAATCCAAAGCCTCTCCTAATGGAATTGAAAAAGATAAAAATTATAAATTTCAATGTTACACGAGCGGATAAAAGATCTTAAAAAATGAAAGTAATAATTCATCATACTCCATGCTCCAGATTCTTAAAGGAATGATCATTACGCTCTTCCTAAACTTCCAAACAAATTATCATTGGACTGGAGTGTCACGTTAAATCACGACTGCTAAGACCCTGAAGATGTCGTGCATTTGAATAAAAGAATCACAAGTCGTGAACTGATTGAAGGGACCGAATAAAAGCTACACATGACTGTAAGAAATGAGTATCATATGTAGAGTCCGATTCTTAGTACATGAAATATTACATAAACAATATTTTGGGTGCAACATTTGTGTGTAGATACCTAAGGGAAAGTCGAAGGAGAGTGGACCCCCCTAAACCCTCACATAAATTGTATTATTCCCCGTTAGAGGATAATATTGTTGAAGATGAGGAGAGTGAGGTTATGAAATTAGAACAATCTGCTTGTAAATAAGAGTAAGTATAGATATTTGAAGTAAAGGAGCAATGCAAGAATAAATTATAAAAGTTCACTTTATCGTGACATGTTTCAGATGTCCAAATCATTTTTTTAGAGTTGCAATTCCTAAAAAGGGAAAAAAAAATTGATTTGCCAAGGAATAATGGTGCATCATACCAATCAATGGAGATGAGAAGAAATATGGAAAAAAAAAATTAAAAACCTTGACAAGCTAATTAGAAGATAATCGAAAAAAAAAAAAAGGATTTTGGCAACCTTAGCCCCTTAAGATTGGCCTAGAAAAAAGTAGATGAGTCATTACTTAAATTATATCAGACAGTATGTCAAATTAAAAATTCTTCAGATCTACTAAAATACCACGTTACAAAACTATGTTCATAAGTTATGTGGACCAGTATAGAGGACCATGCATTAATATCTTAATCATACCTATCACAAACGTTATTTTACCAATAACAATACAGAAATATTTACATGTGAATCTTTTACTGAAATTGTGTTACATTAATAGTTTGATCCTTCATGATACTTCCGCGCTACCTAAATTTTATTTCATTTGAATGTTTTCTCCTTATACCCTCTTTCTATAATAAAAAAAACTATTTTTTTGTATTTTTTTTATAAACGCAAAAGCATCATAGGCTATTGGAGAGTTTTTTCCATCTTTAATTTTAATTTATTTAAAAATATTTAAGAAAAGTTTAGAGGGAATTTTATTTCCTCATTTGATGCATCCTTAAAAATCGTTGGACCATCTATCGATTTCTAAACAAAAGTTGCTAGATGGTACAACAACTTTTAATCTCGAAAGGCAAAATGTGCTCCACACCCTATATTCACAATCACACCTCCAGCGAAATTTGAGCGAAATGGATTGCAAACTTTGGCGCACCTTCGAACAAGACAGTGGAGATGGATTGCAAACTCCGACAACGATTGAAGTCTGTTGGCCTTAGAGTCGAGTTTAGAGGGGGACAAATGGGCTCTTTTGTGTATTTTAATTGTTCACTACAAAATAAGAAACTTGACAAGATGCAAATGATTATATCACAATATATAGAATATAAATCATGCACAAGATGTTAATTAAAGAGTAGGAAAGAAAAACTCGACAAATAATATTAACGTGGTTCAGCCTCTTGCCTACGTCCACACCTTGAGACAAACTCAAGGATTCCACAATCTACTATCAATCTCCTTCACCGTCATAGAAGCCTTTACACACATGGGAACAAATTCTTTTCGCTCACCAATAGCCTTTCCAAGGGAACCAATCCCTTAACGTTCACCCAGAGCCTTTAAGCAAGGTTCACCAAGAATTCTTGCAAATTGGTTCACCAAGAACCTTCACACGGGAACCAATCTCGATTGCTCACAAAGAGCCCAAACAAATGAACCAATCCATTTAACACTTGGTTCACAAAGAACCCCAACAAGATAAATATAAAATAAAACAAAGCTCCTTGAATGAGCGCGTTGAATGCGATGTCCCGGCCCTGGGAGTATACACTAGAGTTAGAGGGGGGAGGGGGGTAAATGGACTCTTTTCAAGGAATGCATATTTTTCTACAAAATAAAAACCCTTTGTAAGATACAAGAAATTATATCACAATATAAATATAAATCAAGCACAATATATAAAATAAAGAGTGTAAAGGAGAGAAAGAACAACACTGGTATTTTTATGTGGTTCGGCACCAAGCCAATGTTCATGCCACACCAAGCCAATGATTCCATAATCCACTATGTCTCCTTCACCGGCGGAGAAGTCTTACAACTCGGGTACCAAACCCTACACTTGGGAACAAATCCCTACCATGTTCACCAAGAGCCTTCATCAAGCGGTTGACCACGAACCTTCACAATGGATCTGTAACGCCCCGAACCTCTTGCAGGCCCGAGGTGCTACTTTAGTGATGTATGTGTACCTGATACCATCTCATAATATGAAACATGCAGCTAAATAAGTAAAATATTCTCCATAGTCTATTAGTAGAGTCTAAATATCAACATACATCAAAGTCTTTCCATTCACATATTACATCTCAAAACTAGTAAGTCAACTAACTTGGTCCATAAAACCATAATACAAGCCCTGAGGCATATGACATAACATCTCACATATGAGTTCTTGCAGACACTCACAAAAAGAAACTATACTAGTCTTCACTCCCTGGTTCAACTAAATTTGATCTCTGTGATTCCCTGAAAAGATATGTTGTATACAGAGTGAGACACCTCTCAGTAAGGAAGATTAAGTTAATGACAGTGTGTGGTCAGCATGTGTTTCAATGTATACAAAATCATACATCTCTTTCTTTTTTAGTGAAAATAGTATGTATACTCACTTCTCATTTCTCATAGTATAAAACAGTTCTGAAAACAATTACATCATTTACATCAATATACTGATATGCATAAAAACTCCCCCTAGAACTACACACCATGTATAAACTCCTGTGGTCAACGTTGTCCTACCCGAAGGTTGGACTAAAACTTGGGGGATCAACCCAAACCAAGTCACTTCTGGCTAACTACGTCTACAGGCTTCTGCAACTCACTTGCGGGTCCGATTGCCTTACCACTTTCTGGTATGTACTTCTAGGAAAGGTAACACCTCTACTTGAGTCAATCGACTTGGACCACCCAACACCACTCTCATAGAACAGTGTGGGCGCACAAGGTTAAATGGTAAAACATTCTCTAGTTACAATACCGTGCTCATAACAATTGGGTCCTCAGGGTTCCTAGAGCATATCACGCAATCTAAGTAATTAAAATTGTACTTTAACTCATTTCACATAAAATTTGTCATTTTTATAAATCTCGGCCTTGCGCCGTTTACTACAAACTCGAGCCTCGACCCTCTGTTACAACTCGACTCTCAGCCACTAAATAAAACTCCGGCCCTAGGCCGTATGGTAAAACACAGCCCTCGCGGCCATCATATGAATCCCTGCATTAATCAACTAGTTCCAGTGTGTTTCGCAAACAGTTCAGTATTACACAAACACTTCCATTTTTGGTATTTCCATATCTCTCAAAATAGTATTCACCTGCCACATAATTTTCCATATTTAAAACATAACTTTTAGGCAACTATGAAAAACACTATATAAATGGTTTGTAGGATCAAATCGAGCTTTCCACCGTTCATTTCTACTCAAAATATCATATCGTATTTTGAAAACGAGCCTTTTGAACGGTTGGTTTTAAAAAGAATAACTGAAAACATAAATATACTTACTCCATAAACATTTTCATCGGTTCAAAAACATTAAAACACTGCATTAACATAATCCCCTTACCTGTTTTCGAAACAGAAACCGAAACGGATGAAAAACCGCAAACCCTAGCTTTTCTAACAGGTGAAACTACGAGATCCTATGCGTCGGAAGGTGAGAGAGTGATCCGGGAGCACTTGGGAGTCCGTAGGAGTCTTTTGGCGAAGAAAACCTAAAACCCTAGCAGAGCTCAAAAGAGGAGTTTTTTTAGATTTCCTAAAAAAATGAGCTCATTCCTATTTACAAGAGAGCAGCCCAAGGAAAAATCGGCGCCGGTTTCCCCTGTTCCCACAAAACCATCTTCGGTTTTGTGGTTGACTGGCCCTATTGACCCAAAATCGGCGCCGATTTCTCCTAGCTCACAAAATCGTCGCCGGTTTGGGCTCTGACTTGCCCGATTCTTTCCCTTTCTTTTATCTTCATATGTCACCCCCTTTTATTTTCATTTTCTTTTATTTTTTGGGTTCGGGTTCCTACAATCTCCTCTCCTTATAAAAATATTGTCCTCAAAATTTGCTAACTGTTACTAAACATACTCTAAACTCACAACTCAACTCTACCGAAGAGTCGGCAGCCGCCCACATAGCGGCTTCGACCCAAATACTCTCACTTATGGTGGAGGAATGTCATGGTTACAACATAAAGTTTCAAGAGATTACAATCTCATACTAAACTCTCTCTTAGATACCTGAAAATAACTAAAAACTATACAACATACCTTACCTACCTGAAGCTAAACCTTTTAGAAAAGCTGTGGGTATTTCTAGCGTATCTCTGTCTCTAACTCCCATGAAACCTCTTCTACTGCATGGTTCTGCCACAACACTTGCACTAATGGTATTTCCTTAGTACGCAGCTTCTGTACATTCGGATCCAAAATCTGTATGGTACCTCCTCGTATGCTAACGCATCCCTAATCTCTAGAGGTTCATAACTTAGCACGTGTGAAGGGTCTGTTATGTACTTCCTCAGCACTGATACGTGAAACATGTCATGAACTCTGGATAGTGCTAGGGGTAATGCCACTCGATAAGCAACTGGACCTATCCTTTCCAAGATCTCAAATGACCCAATGTACCAAGGGCTTAACTTCCTGTTCTTCCCAAACCTCATCACCCCTTTCATCAGGGCAATCTTCAAAAGGACCTAAAAAGTTAATAAATCGTTGGAATGAAACACTTCTCAGTAAGGATGAAATAAATTATATCAGTGTGTGGCAGATGAGTTTTAGTGTATACAACATATAACCGTTTGTTAATCAACATCAACTAAGAAGACATATGTAGATTGTACTCACACATACATAATTATTTATAAGCGAGAGTTTCCGAGAATTGGGGAGATTACATGTCCATACATGTAATGCCCCTTTACTCAAATAGCGCCTGTAACCTTGCTCTTTTTAATTTGGGTGAGACTACAACTGATACCTATCAGGGCACTCACCTTACTCAGTAAGCCCTCGGGTGGAGAGTTTTACTTCACCATAATCATTTATGCATTTAAATTCACATGCATGTACTCACACATATTCAATATCAACCATACCACAGAATCTGCATACACATACAACATAACACATCCACATTTACAATACATTTTATTCACATCCACACAAGGTACTGCACAAGTACTTCACTTTTCATGGTTCTCAGGGCATCCCTCCCCATCATTCCCAACACGTATTTCACAATCGACATCCACTGTTACACTTTTACAATGACCTATTCATAGTAATTCAGTAAAACAAACTCCTCAGGCTTGCCAACGTTTTACCCCTATTTATATAAATGACAATATAACGAACTCCTCAGGCTTGCCAACGTTATATTGTGAAATACCTGAATAGCCACACAAAACAAATCACCCAAACATATCAATTTATTTACCACAATAATCACAACCAGTTTATTATGAAGAATTAATCTCATGCCACATGGTTTGAATGTCATATTACCCTAATAATTTGACTAGAGAAATTATATCACATAATACTTAGTTTCAATCGGTTGGATTTTGAAAATACAACTAGCATAATGTTTCTAAAATCATAAATTCCAGTTTAATCGGTTCAAATGTAATAAAAAGTTGACATAATTTATTCTCCTTACTTGATCCTAAGAAAATGCCTAAAACGATTAGAAGATGAAGATCCTAACTTTACGAAACTACTGCAGAAACTGATTCGGCAACCCGAGAGAGATGAGAAAGACGTTTGGGGAGCGAGAGTGGCTTTGGGTGAGCATAGAAGTGAGTGAGAGAGAGTTACATAAGGGATGTGAGAGAGAGAGAGAGAGAGAGAGAGAGAGAGAGAGAGAGAGAGAGAGAGAGATTTGGAGTTGAGAGAGAAAGAACTGATTTTCTTAAAAAAAATGACCTAATGTCTATTTATAGGCAAGCTGTCCCCGCACAAAATCGTCAACGGTTTGGCCATTTGCCAAACCAAAATCGCCCTTATATGCTCTCGGTAGTTTGTCCTACAGGAAAATTGTTGACGATTTTTCTACGTCCCACCAAACCGTCGACTGTTTGGTCCTAACCAAACCATTTTCCTTCATTTTTCTTATTTTTCCTTTCCTTTATATATTTTCCTTTTCTTTTATTTATTTTCTTGAGAGAGAAAGAGAGAGAAATGCGGTCGAGAGGGATCCCATGCAAATCTTGCTACTTGGTCCAGTAAGATTTGTTTAAATCTCGCAGAACCAAGTAGCGAGATTATGTAAGCATCTGAGAATAATTTTTCCGAACAGAGTATTATTTAATATATTATTTTAAAATAATAATAAAATGGGAAAAAAAACTCATAAAGTCTGTTGCCTTCCCAGATTAAAAGTCGCTGGATGGTCCAGCGATTTTTAGGACACATCAAATGGGGAAATAAAATTTCTTCCAAAATTTTTTAAAAATATTTTAAAACAAATTAAAAGCTATTGGATCGATTATTATTATATATATATATATATATATTTATTTTTAAAAAAAGTGTTTGGTCAAAATGAGAAGAGGTAAAACGTTGACACCTACGCATGAAAAAAGAAATAGTTTTTAAAAGAACAGTTTGGGAAGACCAGAGCCAGAGGAGGTGTTTGATATGTATAGGGGAAGAGCAGGGGAAAACTACAAGTTAAATACAAACAAGACTTTGACTGGATAAACGGGACAGACATCATCCAAACAACCCCCAACCAGCTTTTCTTATCTAGTTATTATTAAAATAGACTTCAATGAAACGACGTCATCCCGCACTTACGGGTCACCAAACAACATTTGTTTATTAATTTAACCGAAATTCCCAAAACACCCCCGCCGATGAAATCGGCGCCGAAATTATACACTTGAATCCCAAAACGATGGCGTGTAATGAATTTTTTTAAATTCAAAAAATGCCCCCCCTTTTGCTTTATTTATTGGTTTGTTAATTAATTAATTTAAATTTTAAATTTTAAATTATTAAAAAACGCCGCCGTATAGAATTCCTGTCTAATACTTTGCTTGGCGGCGTCAGAGGGAAATACCAAAAACCGGACCTTTGGCATCTCTCTTTATTAGATACGATGTCGTTTTACAACGTATTCTTCCCTAGTCCGAGATCTAAAGTATAAACTTCGCAGCAAAGAAAATAATTGCCAATGGCAAACAGGGCCTTCACAAATCTCAAAACGCCAACGTTAAAACAGAGGAGAGAGAGAGAGAGAGGCAGTCTCTAGCTGCTTCCGAGTTGAGGTGGGGTGAGTTGACTCAGTGAGGAAGCAGCAGGCCGGAGCGGAGCGTAGCAGAGGATGGGTCAGGAATCGTTCATATACAGCTTCGTGGCTCGGGGGACCATGGTGTTGGCGGAGTACACCGAGTTCACTGGGAACTTTCCGGCGATCGCGACCCAGTGTCTTCAGCGACTCCCCTCCTCCAACAACAAGTTCACCTACAACTGCGATCACCACACCTTCAACTTTCTTGTCGAAGACGGTTACGGTAATTTAATCCTCCTCCGTTTCCTTCTTTTGATCTCTCTTTTTGTTTTTTTTTTCCTACTCATTTCTCGAGCATTTGAACGATTTTCGTTTTGTTTTTTCTCGCTGTTACCCGAGAACCAACCGGATTTTATGTTGAATTCCCGGGGAGGGTATTAATTTGATCTGCCTACTTCTATGGGGCTAAAACCCTAACATAGTGAGTTGGTCTGATGTGTCATGTTGAGCTTTTCTTTTGAATTGTTTTAATTGTGTGTTTGGTTATTGAGAAATCTGCACAGAAGTTATTTCAAAGAATATTAGAGCTTATGTTTATTGTGTTCCACATTTACTTGGAGGAAGCCAAAGGTCGTTTTATGATCTGTTCAGTGGAAGTTTCCTTTTTTGTTTCTCCTTCATTTGTTTCCCTTTTTTATTTCGAAAAAAACGAAATTCTGGGTCTCAATTATTGCCTTTCTCTGAGTTTCCTCAGATAAATGTGGTGTACAGAGTTTTATTATGCTAGCTAGCTGCTTAACCTTTGGAAAATTTGCTTGTTAAGCTGTTAAAGCAGACTTCACAATTGTTTATATGCTCTTTTACAAAGTACGAGTATTGCTGAAGAGAAAATGTTAGGTTGGGCTGTTAGGGTGTTCCATAGCTCCAAAAGGTGAAGTAATAAATGAACACGTTTATAATGAGTAAGCTACCAGTTGAATATTTTGAAAATATATAATGAGTAAGCGTCTAGTAGAATTTGTTGAAAATATGATAAACTATAAGGGAAGGACATTTAAGATGGTTTGGAAACTTAGAAATAAAGGGGTATATGACTACCTTCCAACTTTTAGAAGTTGTTTTCTTCAATAGAGCATAAGGACGAATTCATATGATCAAACCAGTATAATGGGATTGTTGGAACTGCAGGAGTCTTCATGGGTGGCTTGATATACATATTTAAACGCTAAATTGACTTAAAAGCTTAAGTCATTGGGTCTTTGGTTCAATCATGCATATAAGTACTCATCACCTACTCATTTTTTTTTAATGTGAAACAAATTCACAAGTAAAGTTATTAGCAATCTCCTCCTCACTTGTGAGTTCTTACTGTTAACCACTCTTCCTATGAATGAAATCTATTCATGATTGGGTCTTGGGCCCAACCATGCATGTGCATCAACAATCTAATCAACTTTTTAATATGGGACAAACTCACGAGTGGAATTCTTGACATGAACTTGAAGCTTGCAGCCTTTGTTATTGCTTAATGAGACTTTGTTCATTCGAAACATTTGAATTAAGAAGTCATGGTCATTTTTTTTTGTTTTGAAGTTGGAAGTTAAAAGTTGTGCCAGTTTCCCTTGGTATAGCGCTGTGTACTTTTCATTTTTTACGGTAGAATTTGGTTGTTCATTAAAAAAAGTTTTTCTAATGGTGAAACCATCCCATTTAATTTTCTTAAGAAGATATGCAACTATTATTGCACAACTACATAGTTTGGATTAGGATGTTCTTGGATTTTATTAATCACTGAACTAGTTCATCCATATTGAACTGAAACTTCGATCTACAAAAACCAGCTTGGAGCATTTTGGAGCTATTTGGCTGCTTTCGTGGTATTGCATTGGGAAAATCCTTCAAATAACTTGTGAAATAAGCCTAGCTAGTATTCTATTGATTTTATATTTGATTCTAGAAGTATGTGTTGTATGTGGAGCGCCTGATTTCTAGTACATGGAGTATTACGTGAACAATATCTTGGGTATGACATTTCTCTACGGCTATGTGGTGGGGGGGAAAGGGGGGGTGGGTAAGGATTGTGGGGGCAGCACCCTCAAAACAAAATATTTTTGTTGTTGAGAGGGATACTTATGTAATTGTGTAATTTTGTGAAGGTTGCCTCATATAAATTGTATTATTCTCAGTTGGAGCATTGCACTGTTGAATGCGATGAGAGTAAGGCTAAGGGACTAGGGCATTCTTCTTGTAATTATTGTTGAATAGTAGAATCGGTGGTCTGATCTGACTCCGAAGACAAGCAAATTGCTGAACCTTGTAAATTTGTTTGTTTTGTGTGTTGTTTGTTCTATGATTTCTCGTTTTTTTATTTTTTTTTTCTCCTTTCTTTTGCTGGCTTTGTTGCTGTTTGGGTAACAGTATATGTGTGTACAGTGAGATGATGTGATATTCTCAGTGCAATGGTTTTTTGAACTAGATTTCCTGACTTCTCGTGTATGAGATCTTTTATATTCTGCTTATAACAAAGTTGTTTTCATTATAGAGCTGTAATGACAAATGAGGCAGAGTTTTGCTTTAATAGTCATGATGGGTGCATTCTGAATTTTCAGCTTATTGTGTCGTTGCAAAAGAATCCGTTGGTAAGCAGGTTTCTATTGCATTTTTGGAACGAATAAAAGCGGACTTTAAGAAAAGATATGGAGGTGGTAAAGCAGATACTGCTATTGCCAAAAGTCTCAACAAGGAGTTTGGGTAAGTTCATGGAAGGTAGATTCGTAAGAATTAAAGGTTAACATCCTTTTGCATAATTAATAAAAATAACATGAATTCTACAGACCAATTATGAAAGAGCACATGCAGTATATCATAGACCATGCAGAAGAGATTGAAAAGCTACTAAAAGTGAAGGCTCAAGTTTCGGAAGTTAAAAGTATCATGCTGGAAAATATTGACAAGGTACATTAGTCATGGTAGAAAGACACATCCTCTTTTTGTGAATATTATGCACTTCGATACCTTAAGGGCTTTTGTTTTTTTTTCCATGCATTTTTTATGTAGGCGACGTATGTGTGACAGTAGTATTATAATTTAGCTGTTATCACCTCAATGCTCCTATACTCACTGTAATTTTCCAGTTACTTATGTATGGGTTCTAGTTATTTGCACGTAGCCCAAATACTGGGACTCACGCTTACAATATACTCTGGATAACTGTCAATGTGGTCCAGTTAGAAGTGGAGAACCTTTTATTTATATGCCCTAAGTTGTTGTGACTTATTGATTTAAGACAAAGCAGAGAATAGAAGGGTGGAAATTTTTGCCCAGGATGGAAGCAAATTTTTGCCGGTTATAGTTAGATTTATCAGGTTTGATGGAGTAATGTGGAGTTTTTAATGGGTTCAGTTGTTGATGTGACCATTTTAATTGGGTGAATGGATCAAGTCCTTATTTGTATTAGTTTTATAAGATTAAATAATATTTTCTGTCAAATGACAAAGTCATGCTTGAAGTTTATTAATTATTTTGCATTTGACACAAGGAGTGGTGCTGCCTCTCTGCTGCCAATATTTCATTTGCAGTCCACACAACTAGCATTTATCGACTTTCTTTAATTTAGTTAATCAAAGCTTTTTGGCATTTGGAATAGGTGACAATTAGAGAAGCTACGCCATATGAATCATCTTTATTTGACCTCACATGTTTTGCAGGCTCTTGATAGAGGGGAAAATCTTACTACACTTGCTGATAAGACCGAAAATCTTCGCTCTCAGGTATGATGACCTGAAATGGGATGAACTCTCTGTATAAAAATGTCTATTTATCAGCAATCATGTTTCCCGACAGTTACTCTTGGTTTCAATTTTTAGGCACAAGACTTCAAGAAACAAGGGACACAAATTCGGCGGAAGATGTGGTACCAAAACATGAAAATTAAGCTAGTTGTTCTCGGAATCTTATTGCTGCTGGTCCTAATAATTTGGGTTTCAATTTGCCATGGATTTGACTGCACCAACTAGAAATTCTTCAGACAGCTCGGAGTTTTAATTATACACACAACTGAGCTTCAACTCAAATTGTTTTGAGTTCAGCCTAGTGAAGATATGGGATCATGAATGAAAAATCCCCAACCTTATTTGTAAGTTGAAAGCTTCAGTGCTGTCCATAGAGCTGCAAAATCAAAGGAATCCTTGTTTTCCATAGAGAGAGAGAGAGAGAGAGAGAGAGAGAGATAGAGAGATGTATCATGAGTTGTGCTATGAGGTCTGGTGAAAGAATGCGGTGATGTGCTTTTTCTGGTTAAATTGAATTTTGAAATTGTGATAGTGCAAAGGTTTTGGTAGTAAGATCATCCCATTGATGTTCCAAAGAACTCATCAAAACCTTTTTGTGGGTGTCCTTTGCAGGGTGGGTTGGGAAAGAAGTGCCTCGACCACACAGGATGGTAGCCTGCTTGCAAATGTGTAGGAGGGCCAAGTTGTCTGGGGGTGAACAGAAGTTGGCAAAAAAAGAGAGGGGTTGTTGAGGTTTTGAAAGTTGGATATAGGGGTTAGTATGCTCTAGTAAATGTTGCTGTCATAATTTCATGGGTATATATATATTCCTAGTAAATGTTCAATTTGAGATCGGAAAGCAAGTGAATTAAGCTGTTAGTGATTCAGTGATTTAGCTCGATGAGAAGGACTCATTCATTCTCATGATTGAGCGAGTTTTTAAGCTGAGCCTGAATGAGCTTGAGGTATTTTGGCCCAAATTGAGCATATGTAGGGGATTATTTGGAATTAATTGTTGCAAACAAGTTTAGGTCCGAGTTTAATGAATAATAACCTCTTGTTCAACTTTGAACGGGATGCCTTTAGACTTTGAATTTGGTTAATAATATTTTAAGAAAAACTCTAATTTGCTTAACAATTCAAACTTGGTGAAAGCTCAATGCGCACAAACATATATTTTTAAAGCCTCCTTTGCCTGCTGATAATTCAAATTACAATGTCGTGAAATCATCAGCATAAATTGAAAATAACTAAATGTAATTCTAAATAACACAAGCATTGTCAAAACTCAACACTAGTAATTTTTGGTTAATGTATTATTCACTTCATTTATTTGTCTTCGCAAATTCATGGCATGTTACTAACCACATCCTCGATGAAACGTCCCAGCGACGCATAGGCTGACCCTCCTTCTAAAAGGGTCTTCCTACTCTTCTCTTTCATCTCCTTCACCTTCCCCCTAATCGCACAGTCTTCCTCCATCACAACCCTAATTCCCCTCTCTATATCTCCCGCACTTACAATGCGACTACTCTCTTTCCACACGTCCTTCCTATAATCCAATGTGATCTCCACGCTCAATCCCAGTTCCTTCACCATTTGAAAGGCGTTGATTTGCTGCTCTGCATACATCGGCCACGTGGCAATCGGAACCCCGCACCACACGCTCTCCAGGGTTGAGTTCCACCCGCAATGAGACACGAACCCTCCAATTGATGGGTGGGACAAGATCGCCACTTGTGGAGCCCACCCAATAATCCTCCCAATCTCTGCAGTTCGCTCTATAAACCCTTCCGGCAATATTTCTTCGGGCGGCGACGCATACTCGCCGGGAAGTGGATGCGTGTTCTTAGGCGGAGGCTTACGTAAGGACCATAAGAATCTATATCCACTGTTCTCCACTCCACCCGCAATCTCTTTCACTTGGTCCCTACCGAAACTTCCCATGCTTCCGAAGCATAGGAACACAACCGAGAGAGGAGGCTGCGCATTCAACCACGTCATTATCTCGGTAGACCCCGCCTGGTCCGAAGACTCATTTCCTAGGTTGACTATGGGCCCTACAGGATACACGGTGGGTATTTTAGTTTTATAGTCCTGTAAAATGGACTGGAGCACATGTGATTCCAGCTCCATGAACGTGTTGACCATAATACCCTTAGCTCTTCGGAAGCTTCTAGCACGGTTGATGAAGGCGGTGGCCCCCCCGTTTTCCTTGTCCAGCGCCGTGGACGGCAAAACTCCAGCGGGAACCGGGTTGACGAAACACGGGATGGATAACTCGTCCGACTCCTTGAGCTCGGTCGGGTCGAGGCCGAGTTCGTCGTGCAGTGTTTGGAGATGGAGGGCGAGACCGAGAGCGCAGGCGCCGGAGGTGAAGAAGAGGTAGGAAGGGACGCCGAACTCGTCGGCCACGTCGATCATGGGGATGCAGAACATGTCGACGACGAACCCGGCCAGATGGGCCGGGTCGGACTCGGACTCCGACCCGGTGAGTCCGAGTTGGGAGACGGCGTCCCTGACGGCCGGTTTGTAGGATTCCATGAAGGTAGAGAGGGTGGCGGGAGTGAAGGAGGGCGCCGGTTTTGCGGCGGCAGGCGGAGGGGGCAGAGGAGGGAGGTGGAGGAAGCGGATCCGGGCGGCGACGGAGGAGGGGGTGGATGATGCGAGGGAGTGGGCGTAGGAGGGGGCTTTGGAGTGGTCGGAGGAAGGGAGGGGGAGGAGGAGGAGGGTGACGGAGAGGCGGCGATGGCGGAGGAGGAGGAGCTTGGCGATCTCCACCGTGGAGACCAGGTGGCCCACCAGAGGTGAGGGGATGAACACCAGCTCTGCTCTTTTCTCCATGCTGCTACCAACTTTTCCTTAGTCCTCGTCTTCGAAGTTAGCCTTTTATATTGTTCTAATTAATTTGAATGAGGAGATTAGTCAAAATAATATTAATAATAATTAAAAAATATTTTAAAAAATATTTATTCTGTCTTTTTTGAGAAAAAAAAAAAACTCGCAGGTTTCCAACATTATGTGCCATATGATTTTAATAATTAAATTTTAAGACTTTAGTTTTAGATTTCATTGTCGTTCAAATTTTTCAATAAATAAAGGAAATGGGTGGGTGGTTGTGCAATCAAGACGGTGCCTAAATGTCAAACGTGCACAGGAGGTTAGGGGGAGAAGCATGACGTCATTGCTTTGCTGGCACTACTTTTGAAGTCGTTGCCTAACTGTTTTTTCTAATTTTATTATTATTTTATAATAAAATATAAATTAATACTTTATTTCAATTTTTTTTTTCAATTTAATACTTACGTAATCTTGCAATGCTATACTGTGAGATTTGTCATGCGTCAAAACTTGATAATTCTGGTCATTAAATCTTATAACTTAGTCCTACAAGATTTGTCACGCATCAAAACCTGATAGCCCTGATCATTAAAACTGCGAGATTTGTTATGCGTCAAAACTTGATAATTTTGGTCTTTAAATCTTGTAACTTAGTCTTACAAGATTTGCCACGCGTCAAAACCTAATAGCCCTGATCATTTAAAGCTGCGAGATTTGCCACACGTCAATCAAATTCAGAAATATGCGTACAACATGCT
Source organism: Malania oleifera (assembly GCF_029873635.1). NCBI lineage: Eukaryota > Viridiplantae > Streptophyta > Magnoliopsida > Santalales > Ximeniaceae > Malania > Malania oleifera. Next base: position 23,511,084 of record NC_080419.1, on the reverse strand, counting down.
CTAAATCAGCTTTTTGATTTTTTAAAATTTCGTTTGGATGTTTTGAAATATATATACGCACATATAATACCTCACTTTTTCGTCCTTATAGGAAGATTCGTTTGAATAATAAATTTAGAAATCATATCCCATATTACTAAAAATAAAAATTTTATTTTAATATAATTAAAAATTGTAAATGTTGACCTTAAATTTTAGTGTCACTCTTTTGAAGAATTTTTTTTTTTCAAATTAAAAAAAAACATTACAGCTATGGGGAGAGAGCATTGTAAGAATGTGTATGAGTGTACATGGAAACCCATGCTTTTATTTTGGTTTTAAATTTTCACCCACTTTATTCAATCAACTTATTTACAATTGGTTCGTCCCAATTCAATTGTTGACATTGTTAATTCAATTACTCCCAACATAAAATGAAAAAGTCCAACAAATGCTCTCCCGTTGAAAAATTTTAAATGCTGCTTTTTCTTTTTCTCTTTTCTTTTATTGATTCACTACCTCAACGATATGAGGATTACCTAGGAGCATTTTTATTTTGACACATCTCATATTTTAATTAAAATATAAAAATAATTTGGCTATATTTTCACAAGCTCTTGATTATTGCATTTTAATTTGCTCCATTTTTAAAGTTATTTACTAACTCGACAGTTTTTAAGTCGCGTGCTTTGATATATTTTTTGAAATTATGTTTCTCAATTTTAAAACATGCGAAGTGATAATCCATTGTAAATTTTATGTTTACCGTTTAAGAGTAGAATTGCTTGTGACAACCTGAATAAAAATGGTATTTAAAATAATAAAAAGAAAGAGAAATTACTAGAGGACTCGTTGACGAACACAGGAGATTCGTCGATGAGGGTATAAGAGAATTCGTCGATGAAAGCAAGATTCGTCGACGAGGAGATACCGAGAAAGATTTTGAGTTGTCTGAATTTCGTCGACGAGGAGTGGATTTCGTCGACGAAATTATTAAAAGACTCATCCACGAGGATGTGCATTGATTACAGGGAGATAAACAAAATTACTATCAAGAATAAATATCCTCTACCCCGTATAGAAGATTTGTTTGATTAGCTCCAAGGTACACAGGTATATTCCAAGATTGACCTCAGATCTGGGTATCATCAGGTGAGAGTGAAAGTGGAGGACGTCGCGAAGACAACCTTCAGGACCAGGTACGGGCACTATGAATTTCTTATTATACCTTTTGGTTTGACGAATGCGCCGGCTGTGTTCATGGACTTGATGAATAGAGTTTTTCTCCAGTATCTAGATCAGTTTGTAGTAGTTTTTATTGATGATATACTGGTTTACTCATGGAGTTTTGAGAAGCATGAGGTGCATTTGAGACAGGTATTGCAAACTCTCAGGGAGGAAAAACTTTATGCAAAATTTAGCAAGTGTAAATTTTGGCTTGAAAAAGTGGCATTTTTAGGCCATGTGATCTCAGGGGACGGTATTGCAGTGGATCCCAACAAGATTGATGCAGTGGTAAATTGGGCTAGGCCGAGAAACGTGCAGGAAGTTAGGAGCTTCTTAGGACTGGCAGGTTATTACCGTCGTTTTGTTGAGGGTTTTTCAGCCTTGTCAGGTCCTCTTACACGGTTAACTAGGAAAAATGCCAGGTTTGTGTGGGATGAAGAGTGCGCGCAGAGCTTCCAGGAATTAAAGCAGCGGCTCGTCACTGCACCAGTACTGACAATTCCATCGAGATGCGATGGTTATGTTATCTACAATGACGTGGCCTTGAAAGGGCTTGGTTATGTGCTAATGCAGCATGGTAGGGTGGTGGCATATGCATCCAGGCAATTGAAAGAATATGAGAAGAACTACCCTACCCACGATCTGGAATTGGCTGCGGTGGTACATGCATTGAAGATCTGGAGGCATTATCTTTACGATGAGAGGTGTGATATATTTTCTAATCATAAGAGCCTAAAATATATTTTTACACAGAAGGAGCTGAATATGCGGCAGAGGAGGTGGTTGGAACTTATCAAGGATTACGACTGTACCATTAGTTACCACCCAGGTAAAGCAAATGTGGTAGCCGATGCACTGAGTTGTAAATCAGGAGACTCAGCACAGTTAGCAGCAATAGTTCAGCATCAGATTCAGATGGACTTAGAGAGACTCAGTTTGGAGCTAGTGGAGGATGACCCTCAGACACTTATGGCCAGTTTGGTTGTACATCCCACGTTGTATGAGAAGATTAAAGCTGCTCAGAGAGATGATCCAGAGTTAGTGGAGGTTATAGCCAGAGTTCCGGATGGTCAGTGGGAGGAGTTCAGTATTTCTAAAGATGGGGCTCTGAGATTTCGCACCAGATTGTGTGTGCCTGTAGATGATAGCATTAGGAGGACGATTTTAGAGGAGGCACACAGGTCCCTATATATTGTCCATCCTAACAGTACGAAAATGTATAGGGATTTGCGAGATTCTTTCTGGTGGAGTGGCATGAAGAGGGAGATAGCAGAGTTTGTGCAGCAGTGTTTGACGTGCTAGTAGGTTAAGGCTGAGTACCAGAGGCCGGCCGGTCAGTTGCAGCCGCTTTTCATTCTTGAGTGGAAGTGGGACCACATATCTATGGATTTTTTTACTGGGCTGCCGCCGGCGTTGCATGGTCAGAATGCCATATGGGTGATAGTTGATAGATTGACGAAGACAGTGCATTTTCTGCCTATTAAGGTCAGCTATCCTATGAACAGGTTAGTAGAGATTTACATACAGGAGATCGTCTGATCCCATGGAGTGCCGGTATCCATAGTCTCGGACTGTGATCTACGGTTTACATCGCGGTTTTGGAGGAGTTTACAGAAGGCACTAGGGACTCAGCAAGCATTCAACACAGCTTTCCACCCTTAGACCGATGGTCAGACAGAGAGGACCATCTAGGTACTCGAGGATATGTTACGAGCGTGTGTTTTGGACTTTTGAGGTAGCTGGATTCAGTTTTTGCCGCTAGTTGAATTTGCTTATAATAACAGTTATCAGGCTAGCATCGGCTTGGCACCCTATGAGGCATTATATGGTACGAGATGTAGATCTCCTATTTTTTGGGATGAAGTGGGCGAAAGGCGAGTTTTGGGTCTAAAGATAATTCAGCAGGCATGTGATAAGGTCCGACTTATTCGTGACAGGATCAGTGCAGCGCAAAGTCAGCAGAAAAGTTATGCAGATACTCGCCGTTGGGAATTGGAATTTGGAGTAGGTAATCATGTTTTTCTGAAGATAGCTCCTCTGAAAGGAGTTATGAGATTTGGAAAGAAGGGCAAGTTGAGCCCTAGGTATATTGGCCCTTTTGAGATACTTGAGAGAACAGGGTCAGTTGCCTACAGGCTAGCTTTGTCGCCAGCTTTGGCTCGTATCATGACGTGTTTCATGTTGCCATGTTACGAAAATACGTTTCAGACCCATCCCACTTCATTAGCTATGCAGAGATAGAGCTCAAGGACTCATTGGCATATGAAGAAGCTCCAATACAGATTTTAGATAGAAAGGTTCAGATTTTACGCACTAAAGAGATACCATTAGTTCAAGTTTTGTGGAGAAATCACGACATAGAGGAAGCCTCTTGGGAGCTCGAAGAGCAGATTAGACAGAAATACCCACAGTTATTCCGAGAGGTATTGAGGTACTTAGATAAAGTATAGTAGTTAGATGAGTTTCTTTTGTAGGTACATGTATTGATTATGGTTAGTAGATAGTATTTTGTTTTGGGAGAGATTTTCTTTTATGGTTGTATTCTCCCAGAACCACCCATGTGACCACGGTATTTCTCCGCCATAAGTGAGGGCAGATAATAAAATAAGTAGCCCATTTTTCTTTACAGAATGATGGAAGTATAGATAGAGATTCAGATAGTAAATTTCGAGGACGAAATTTTATAAGGAGGGGAGAATGTAGTGACCCGAAGAATAATAATATTTTAATAATAAGAGGGAAAGAAAATAGAAACGGAAATTTGGAGATAATATTAAATAATAAAAATTTCAGAAATTTTCAGGCTTCGTCGACGAACACAGGGTTTCGTCGACGAAGGTCTTCAGAATTTCGTCGACGAACACAAGGCTTCGTTGATGAGAAAATACCGAGAGACGGTTGAGGTTCCTTTGAATTTCGTCAACGAAGTGACGTGACTAGTCGACGAATCCGACAGTATAAAAATGGGAAAATCGGGATTTTTGGTCATTTCTCTCGCCGCTCTCTCTCTCCTCTCTCTCTCATACGACTCTCTCTCCCTTCTCTCTTCATTTTTGGCCCTACCAGTCGCCGGATCGACGATCTGAAGCTACCACGACGCTCCTGGTGGAGTTCACTATGCATCTATCGGGGCGGATCGTCGGGAAATCGGAGTTGGAAATCATCCCAAATTCAGGGTAAGGCCTTTTAGTCTCATTTTGGCCTTGTGGTAGTTATAGAAAATGATACAGGCATAAAAATACTAATGTTTAGTTTTGGCAAATATTGATTTTAGGGTGTTTTGTAGGAGGCCCTGCGGGTATCGGGGTAGAGTACAGTAGGGGCTTTTCAGAGTTAAGGTAAGGGATATATGCTATGCTAGGAAATTTCTAAATATTATGCAGTGTATTTATTTATGAAAATTATGTACTGAAGTATGGTGTGGCTTGAGAAATATGTATGTAGTATGGGAGTATGTGTTATGAATTGTAGTTTCATGATTTTATGTATTTTAGTGCTATGATTATGTGAATTACAGTACCATGATTTTACGGATTTTAACACCATGATTATACGAATTATGGATACAGTATTATGATTACGTAGTTCCAGTATTATGATTTACAAAGTTTAAAGTATGTCATGTTTTCTATTACCATAACATTTAAAGTGTACAGACAGAGTATTTACAGAATATATAGACAGTTATACAAAGATAGCATCGAGATGCTACAGTTATAGTATGTACAGAACAGAAAGATAGTGTTATGGTAATTTTGAAAACATGATGAAAATAGTGAAAGAGTATATATATGAAAACGTATATAGTATCAGACCCTGTTAGACCATACAGTTTACAGAGTACGGTACCGTAGCTACATGCAGTATACAGTTTACAAAGTGCAACCTCCTATTCAGATAATAGGCTGTAGGTCGATCGTATAGTGCCCTTGACGTGGACATGCGCCCCATCAGATATGGGTAGAGGTGGGCAGATCGACTGAGGGAGTATAGTGATTTACCTGGTTGGCCAGCCAGTGTAGATCCCGCCTACGGGCCATGAGGGGCATACAGATATCCACAAGGGAAATTTTACAAATATTATTATGTATATTCTGATTTACAGAGACAAGGGAATTACTTATGTATGTTAGAAGTATTTTGAATAGTAACTTAAATACAGGTGTGTTAAATGACATGAAAATGGTAATGAATATTATGATTTGTACTGTATTTATAGATCTAGATATACATGATTATATGAAAACGAATTTTTATGATATGATGACTCATTTGCCACACACTAATAATAGCATATATCGTCTTCTGAGCATTGGCTCATCCCAATGTTGAAACCTTTTTCAGGTGATTTAGGTAGGCGAGCAGATCAGGCTCGCAGGTAGAAGGGCGTTTGTAGTGCCCTGACAGCAAAGTGAGTATAGTGGAGGGTTTTTGCATTTGCCATAGCTAGCTGAGGGCAATTTTGGGGATTTAGTAACACATGTATATATTCTTTTGGGAAACACGATAGCACTCTGGTATTGTACAGTATGGTATATTGTTATGTATGGAAATGTTTATTTGTATTATGCTTTTCACTGCTTAGGATAATGTTATGGTATCAGAGTATGGTAATTATTACAGTGGAAAAAAAATTTATGTTAATTAAGCAGGTCGTTACACGTAAGGTGCGGTGGTAAGGTCTTACTTGAGCAATTGTTAGAGAATTGAAGTTACTCGTATAAAAGAGACCATTTCCGTTTAAAGGAGAGCTGTTGGAACTCACAAGTGAGAGTAGATTGTTGAAAATTTCACTTGTGAATTTGTTTCACATTGAAATTATTGAATAGATGATAGGTGCTTATATGCATGATTGGACCAAAGACTCAATAGACTTAAGATTTTGGGTTAAGTATATCAAGTTCATCCATGGACTCCTTCGACACTAACAGTTGTTGTCATAATTTTATGGGTACATCTTTCTTTCCTAATAAATGTTATCACTTTGAGATCGAATTGCAAATGAATTATTAAGTTGTTAGTGATTCGGTGATTTGGCTCTATAAGGGCTCATTCATTCTCATATATGAGCAAGCTTTTAAACTTATTTTGAAGGCTTGTATATTAAGCAAATTGAGCTTAAGCTTGAAACCCTCTTAGCTCAAGCCTAAGTTTAATGAAAACCCTCTTAGCTCAACTTTGAACATAACGGATTGATTTGAATTTGGTTAATATTCAATGCATGCATAAACCTATATACTAAAAAAATATAACTCTAATTTGCTTAATAATTTAAACTCAATCAAAGTTCAATGCAACCTTTATTTGAAACCTCCTTGGCTTGATAATTCAAATTACAAAGTCAAAAAATTATTTAAAAAAAAAATGAAAATAGCTAAATTTAACTATAAATAACCCAAACATTTCTAAATCTCAACACTTCTTTTGTTGATGTATTATTTGAATTCTTTTAATTTATTTCATTTCATTTATTTGTCTTGGTAATTTCATGGCATGTTACTAATTACATCGTCAATGAAACGTCCCAGCGACGCATAGGACGACCCTCCTTCTAAAAGGGTCTTCCTGCTCTTCTCTTTCATCTCCTTCACCTTCGCCCTAATCGCACTGTCTTCCTCCATCACAACCCTAATTCCCCTCTCTATATCTGTCGCACCTACAATGCGGCTACTCTCTTTCCACAGCTCCTTCTTATAATCTAATGTGATCTCCACGCTCAATCCCAATTCCTTCACCATTTGAAAGGCGTTGATTCGCTGCTCTGCATACATCGGCCACGTGGCAATCGGAACCCCGCACCACACGCTCTCTAGGGTTGAGTTCCACCCGCAATGAGACACGAACCCTCCGATCGATGGGTGAGACAAGATCGCCACTTGTGGAGCCCATCCAATAATCCTCCCAATGTCAGCAGTTCGCTCCATAAACCCTTCCGGCAATACTTCTTCTGGCGGCGATGCGTTCTCGCCGGGAAGTGGAAGCGTGTTCTTCGGCGGAGGCTTACGTAAGGACCACAAGAATCTATATCCACTGTTCTCGACTCCACCCGCAATCTCTTTCACTTGGTCCACACCGAAACTTCCCATGCTTCCGAAGCATAGGAACACAACCGAGAGAGGAGGCTGCGCATCCAACCACTTCATGATCTTTGTGGACCCCACCTCATTCGAGGGCTCATTTACTGGGCCAAGAATGGGTCCCACAGGATACACAGTCGGGATTTTAGTTTTACCTTCGCCTAGAATCGACTGGAGCACATGTGCTTCTAGCTCCATGAACGTGTTGACCATAATACCCTTAGCTCTTCGGTAGCTTCTAGCACGGCCGATGAAGGCGGAGGACCCCCCGTTTACCTTGTCCCGCGCCGCGGTCGGCAAAGCTTCGGCGGGAACCGGGTTAACGAAACACGGGATGGATAACTCGTCCGAGTCCTTGAGCTCGGCCGGGTCGAGGCCGAGTTCGTCGTGCAGATCTTGGAGATTGAAGTAGAGACCGAGAGCGCAGGCGCCGGAGGTGTAGAAGAGGTAGGAAGGGACGCCGAACTCGTCGCCCACGTCGATCATAGGGGTGCAGAACATGTCGACGACGAAGCCGGCCAGGCGGGCCGAGTCGGATTCGGACTCCGACCCGGTGAGTCCGAGTTGGGAGACGGCGTCCCTGACGGCGGGCTTGTAGGATTCCAGGAAGGTAGAGAAGGTGGCGGGAGAGAAGGAGGGCACCGGTTTTGCCCCGGGCGGAGGAGGAAGGTGGAGGAAGCGGATGCGGGCGGCGACGGAGGAGGGGGTGGATGAAGCGAGGGAGTGGGCGTAGGAGGAGGCTTTGGAGTGGTCGGAGGAAGGGGGGGGGATGAGGAGGAGGGTGACGGAGAGTTGGCGGTGGCGTAAGAGGAGGAGCTTGGCGATCTCAACCGTGGAGACCAGGTGGCCCACCAGAGGTGAGGGTATGAACACCAGCTCTGCTCTCTTCTCCATTCTACTTGCTTTTCCCAAGCGTCTCTCTTCCAGGTTGGCCTTTTAATTTCAATGAGAAGATTAGTCAAAATATTATTATTAATAATAATTAAAAATATTTATTTTGTCCTTAGAAAATAAATACTTTCGCGTTGCCAACCTACCAACTACACTTTAAAATATATATATACTTGCATTCAAGATGCCAAATGTCAAAGATTGATTGGAAATTAGGGGGAGAAGCATGATGTCATGGCTTCGCTGGCAAAACTGTCGCCATACGCTTTTTAGGCCATAGGCTGTTCTTTCTGTGGACCTGGAGTTTTTCCCCCTTTTATTAATGCTGCAAGATTCAAAGCTAATGGGAAGTGAGAAGGTGCTGCCTGACAGAGTAAATCTTGCAGGATTAACATGCAAGATTTAAAGATTCAGCCTTGGTGGTGACGCGTGGCACAGAGTAAATTTGACAGGATTAACTTGCAAAATTTACTTTAAAATGCTTATATCTAATTAAGAAAATAAAATATTTTACTTCGAAGTTAATAAAACAAAATATATTTTAATTGTAAAAAAAATTATAAAATACTTTTTTCAAGAAGGCTTTTGAATGTATTCAATTTTTTCTATAATTAAATTAATAATTATTTGACAAAAAAATTCAAAAAAATAAGTATTTTTTAAAATAAATATACTAAAAATACTTATAATATATAAAATTATTTTTAGATAAATATTTTTCTAGAAAAGTATTTTTTGTAAAAATTTATTTCCATTGGAGCATAAATTATTTAAATCTCAAGGAGTTAAAATTTTAAAATAGTCCTATTTAATTTAGAAAATTTAAAATTTTAAAATTATTTATTTATAATGACGCACTATTATCGTAAAATTAGAGTATTAATCAAAAGAACGTAATATTTACAAACATTTTAAAAAAAGAAATTAAAAGATATTGATAGATAATCACGAATCTAATTTTACTTACTAAATTGGCCCTAATTAAATAAATATGAAAAAAATTTATTTCAACTTATCTAAGTGGGTAAAATCTTTAAAAATCATACTTCACTCGATCTAATATATATATATATATATACACATATATATAGCTCATACTCCTATTATTTTGAAAATAATTTTTTATCTATTATTTGTCATAAACTCATAAAAAATCACATTATTATTTATTTTATATTGTCAAGATAAATTAAAATCGAATTTATAATTAGTTTACAAACCAATCAACAAGTAGTAATTAAGTGATCTAAATACACTTAGCAAAATAATAGGTTGGTACCGATTCTATGAAATTAAAGTGATTATTATGACCTCTAGTAATTTCAGATACTTGTGGATGTTGCGATACCATTCAAACTTAAAATAACAAAAAATTGCTATCCATTGTCATTTTGGGTGAAGGTTTCCGCACTTTACATTTTGCAACATATATATAATTGTTATGTATCATTTTTTACATTTGATAGTATTTAATTTTTTTGAAGCAAAGGTCAAATCTTTCACTGTTTAGTTAAATAAAAGTTATTTATTTTTCTCAATTTAATTTGAAAAAATATATAAATAAATTTCAAGAGTATGAAGTGTGCACAAGACACATGATTATACAAATGAAATGAAAATAATCAAATGTTATGCAAGTAAAATGAAAATAATCAATGATATATACAAAAGAAATAAAAATAATTAATACTATACAAATGAAATCAAAATAATCAATGATATAAATACAAATGAAATGCAATGAAAATAATGTTAAACTACTCCGTGCCGCAACGACGTCGTCTCCGGGGTCGTGGTGGTTGCCGTCTGCATCTGCCCTCTCCCTACTGGTTATCTGCATCAGGTGTCTTGTCCCGTCGTTCTGGATGTGGATCATCTCCGCTAAGAGGTACTGCATAATCATCATCCATGCGAAGCGCATGCGGTGAGAACTGATATGATGTCTCGGGACGAGAACGAGGCGGCATAGCAGGTGCATCGACCTCCTCCCCATCGAAAAGGTCATCCAATAAAAATGACATCAATGGGGTAGCAGCAGAGTTGGATGCAAGCAATCTAATAACATAGTCTAAGCATGCGAGAACCTATAATATCTATCAGCATACAATTCACATCACTGCATCAGCTATGCAAGAGGCATTCAGATCAAAATGTCACCCGATTTATAATTATTTGGACACATAACATACGATTATTAATTTTTTTTTTTAAAAAAAATTAAGGTTTTTCTTTCTCAAATTTATTTTTAATTTTTGGTTGGATTAATAATTAAATAAGTTTTATTTAAAAATAAGTTAATTTTTAATTTTTAAATGGAACCTCTAAACTAAATAACTAATTTCCACCCCTTCACTTTATCACCTAAGTACTAACAATCTTCATACGTTACTTAATATTGTGTCATAAGATAGAATATCCAAGCAATTCGTTTTGGTTATTTTTTAAATTGTTTTCTCAACCTACTACTATATTTGAATTTATCGCTAGCGACACAGTAGAATATAATATGTATTCATGTTATCTCAATGCATGCTTCTTAATTGATCTTACATTCATTAGTATCAGATATGTATTAAACTTTACTTTATACATTTTCGCATATTAATGTTGTTATGAATGAGCATTGCTGGAATACAAAATGTTTAAATAATATATTTTAATTTTAAGAGTAATAACATGCAATTGAAAAGGGAACTACACTGACAATCATTAATCATAAAAATATTAGTAATCATTATTTGAAATAACATTTGTCTGACTATAATGATAAATCAAAATGAGATACTCTATTTAATTTTTTGTCATTCCTTAAAATTTGTATTATAGTTTCAAACAAGATTGTGACAAAGTAAAATCACGCGTTAATCATTTAATTTCACTAATGTTTATGGCATATAATAATATATTGTCATAGTTATTAATTATTTGAAAATATATATTTAATAACGTGGGTATAAAAATCATTATATTTGATCCATTATATTGTTAATAGAAAGAATTAAAGAAATCTCAAGATAATTTATCTTATTTTAAAATATACTAATAAATTTATAAATTAAATTTAATAACAATCCAAATTAATGCATATTTTGTGAACTATTTAATATTATTTAAAAAAAATATTAATACTGATAATTTGAATGCTCTTTATTTCATATTAAAAGTGAATATTTTTTTAAAAAAATTATTTACTCAACAATAAATTATAGGAAAAAAACCTTATAAAATCTCAAAATTTTCTAATAAATGCTGCGGTTCATTTATTTATTTTCCAAAGTAAATTAAATGAATATAAATAGTTGGACTTTAATTTTTTAAATGAGATGGACCATATTTGATCGTGCAAGTTAAATTTAGAATGATTGTGCAACTTAAATGTCACCTTAGTATATAAAATATATACTACTATTTGATAATATATATATATATATATATATATATATATATATGTATATATTGGTAAAAGAGGGTGGTACTTTCATTTATTTATTAATAAACCCTCACTTTTGGCGGAGGAATACCATGGTTACAAGTTAACATCAACCAACCAAATTAGGACAAACAAAATTAAACATAACCAATAAAGGAGAAAAAAAATATAAAAACAACCAAAAAATAAAACAAAATACACCAAATGAAACTCTAGAGATGAACTAACAACGAACGGAAACAAGACCCCACCTATCCATCCGAAGGATACATTTCAAATAACGTGGTAGAAGGTATTGTTCTTCGTAGATTACATTGTTTCCCCTTTCTCCTTCTTTAGCAAGAAAATCAGCAGCACTGTTGCCTTTCCTATATTGATGCATTACCATAACATTCATTTCTTCTAACTCTGCCACGAGCTCCTCCTAAAATTCTCAAAGATACCACAAAATACATCAATCAACTACAATTCGTGAGTCATTTTCAATAATCACATTAACATAATGCAAACATTTACACAAACGAATTCCTTCCCTGATTGCTTTTAATTTTGTACTATTATTCGTTCGATTTTCAAAATAACTTGAAAAAGCCACTTTTACCATGCCATGACAATCTCGAATAATTTCTCCACCTCCTGAAGTACCCGGATTGCCCCTACAACTCTCATCACAATTAAGTTTTATCTATCCTACTGGAGGTTTAATCCGTGAAATAATTTTTCCAGGCCTCTCGCAAACTCGTTGATGCTTAATTTGAAACTCATTCAAAATCTTAATGTCCGACTTCTTCAATTTTTGAAAAGAAATGTTACTCTCAGCAATAAAACTAACCCAGAATCGAACACTTTTCCACATCTGATCTGCACTTTGATAAACTCCTTTCATTCTTGCTTTACATCTTCGATTCCAGAGGCAGCACGTAATCAAACATGGAATCAACCCGATTAAAATACCTTTAATAGACAATTTTTTTGCATAGCGGAACCAATTTGTCATTTTATTTTTCCAAGGAAGAGATCGTTGGAAAGGAATCCCCAAAACTACAATAGCCCGACGCCAAACCTATGAAGCCATCTCTCCTAAAGAAAGAATATGATTAATGTTTTCCTGACTTCTCTGAACGCAGCAATCACAAGCCGAAGCCATTGATATTCCTTTGGTCTGAATTCTATCATCTACAGTCAAGCATCTAAACCAAGTTTTCCATAAACACATTAAGAATCTTCTGGGCAATAAAGAATGTCAAAACCAGTCATTCCACAAAAAATTATCACTTCTGCTCCTCACTGCCTCCCAAGCCATTTTCGTAGAAAAACTACCGTCTAGGGCAGACTTCTAGACAAAAATATCCTGCCTACTTTTATCCATCGGCACCTGATGCAAAATTTCCCTTGTTTTATTAGCACCAACCAATTCCCGTACTAAATCAGAGTTCCAATTATTATTTAGCCAGCAATCCTTAATACATAGTTTTTTGTTCAAAATATTCTCAGTGCTCACAGATAACGGGCCTAATGATAGCCACCGGTCGAACCAAAAAGAAGAGTTCCCACCGCTCACCAAAATTTTAACATTATCCATAACTTCTGGAATGGTGGCCATAATTGATTTCTAAAACCAAGACTCATTTAGTCTCCCATTCCTTATTAGTAGATGGTCATTTCTGCAATATTTAGTTCTGAAAAAATTTGCCCACAGATTGTTAGAAGTAAGCAATCTGAAAGCAAATTTCATGAGAAGAGATTTCGAAACTCCCTTAAGATCTCTCAGGTTTAGACCCCCTTCCGCGGTAGGTTTACAAATTTCCCCCCAAGAGCTCCAATACATCTTCCTTTTATCTTTCACCTCTCCCTATAAAAAATTTGAAAGAAGAGAGTTAATGCGAGAATATGTGACCTGCGAAATCTTAATAACAGACATCAAATGAATAGGCATGCTAGACAACACATGTCTTAATAAAATCAATCTTCCACCTTGCGAGAGCAACTTAAATTTCCACCTTGCAATTTTTTTTTTATCTTCTCCACAAGAGGCTCCAATGTCCTGGAAGACAATTTTCCAGACACCAAAGGCGCACCCAAATATGAAACAGGGAATTTACCTTCCATGAAACCCGTGATTCTCAATAAACCACACTTCCTAGCGGGAGTGATGAATTTTGAAAGGAATAATGCTGACTTAATCTTACTGATTTTTTGATCCGACCACTTCTCATACTTTTCCAGAGCGTAAACTAAATTTCTCATAAACCTCTAAATTTCTCATAAACCTCTTCCCACCATTCGCAAAAATAAGAATATCATCTGCATATAACAAATGCAAAACCAATGGGGTCCCAATCGGATGACTAAATTTACCAATCTGACCAGTCTCATAGTTTTTCCTAAGCAACCTTATCAAAACCTCCCCCATTATGATAAATTTATAAGGAGATAGTGGATCCCCTTGCCGCAAGCCTCTCGTAGATTGAAAAAACCTCTTAAAGGTTCCATTCATCAAAACAGAAAACCATGGAGACTCCACACAATTTTTTATGAGCTTGCAAAACCTCTCAGAGAAGCCAAAAGCCTTAAGTACCTCCAGAAGAAAATTCCAATTCACTTTATTGTAAGCCTTAGCCATATCTAGTTTTATCATCACATTGCCACCAGTTATTTTTTTGTGCAAAGACTGAACCATTTCTTGAGTTAGTGTAATATTTTCAAAAATACTTCGCCCAGGAATAAAAGCGCCTTGTTCATGCGAGACCAACTAATCAACAACCTCGGTTAGTCTAAAAATAAGAATCTTGGAAAAAATTTTATGAGCCACAGAGCATAAACTAATAGGCCGGAATTTATTAAAGTTAGAAGGATTATCCACCTTCGGAATTAAAACAATAAATGAAGATGAAAAAAACTTGGAAAGAGTAGTGCCCTGAAAAAAATTCATTGCCTCATCCAAGAGATCTTTTTTTATAATATCCCAGCAAGATTTATAAAATTAAGATCCAAATTCATCCAGTTTGGGACTACTTTCTTTGGGAATAGAGAACACCGCTTTTTTAACTTTTTTTTCTATCGGATCAGCGCAGAGTAAATTATTATCAACATCTAAAATTTTCCTTTGAATTAACTCAGAGAGATTCCATGGTTCAACAGTTGAAGATTCTGAAAGAAAATTCTAAAAAAAAAACAATTGCCTCATTATGAATTGCTTCCGCACCCTCCAATATCCTTCCATCGTTCAGAACCATACGGTCTATATGACTCTTATTCCACCTTTGATTGATAATTGAATGAAAGAATTTAGAATTTTGATCCCCCTCAGTCAACCATTTTTTTGTCGCCATTTGTCCTAAGCGAGATGCTTCCCTCTTCTCCCACACCTGAATCTCCGCCTTAGTAGTCAAGTAATCAGCTTTGACATCCTCAGAAAAACCTGCTTGTAGTTGATTTTCTAGATATTCCATCCTTTCCTTAAGAGCTTTTAATTTTTCTTCCACTCTCCCAAAGACATTTTTATTCCATACACGTAAAGTAACTTTAGTTCTCTTAAGGCGAATAACAAGTTTCAGAAGACCCGAAGCCGAGTCATTCCTGATCCAGACATCTTTAACGTACGACAAAAACATTTCATTCGAGCTCCACATATTTAAGAACTGAAATAGGGTAGGGCTATATCGGGAGAAAGACGTATTTGTATACACCATCATAGGGCTATGATCTGATGATTTTCGACTCAGATATTTGAATTGAGCCGAACCCTATAGGTTGGAAAAACCATTATTAATAAGAACACGATCAAGCTTAGCCCAACTACGAGCCACCCCTTCATGGTTATTGCACCACGACATTCGTGAGCCTGTGTTTGATAAATCAAAGAGACCACAATGATGTAAGCAGTTATGAAACTCCATCATAGGTAACAGTGGTCTTGATTTTCCACCAATTCTTTTAGTGTCCGTTCGGATCATATTAAAATCACACATGACCAACCAAGGAAAATCTGATTGGCACTCCTCCAGTTGCCGCCATAACTCTCTTCTTTCAACATAGAAACATTTGGCATAGACAAAACTCACCAAAATTCTTTGTCCATCCTTAAAAAACCACCCAGAAATCTTCTAAGTCGTGATTAAAATCACCTCAAAGGCATCTATATCCTTCCAAAATAGCCACAATTTACCGCCCTAATTTTCATTAGATATGAAATGATGGTAATTCAAAAAATTACCCAGCATTACCATCCGCTCCTCAGCCGCGAACGGTTATGAAATAGCAAACAACCCAACATTAAACTTTTTAATTAGCATATTTAACCCACCTCTAGACCTGTCCAACCCCCTAATATTCTAGAAAAGAATTGTATTCGTCATAAATTTTATTTATGCGGTCGGATGAGACTCTCTGAGATTTGCTCACCGAATTTTTTACGGAAATCCATCCCTACCCTATATCAGACTCATACATTTTTTCTTTGCCCTTTAAAACTGATATTTCTCCTTCCTCCCTCTTAGACGAATAACCCCAAGCCAAATCCTCCTGTTGCAAACCTTGGTCCCGACCTTCAGTCAGTTTAGAACTATCCACTTCCTCTTGAGATAGATGTTCATCGTTTGAAACTCGAGGATCATCATCATATCTGACTTCTTCACACTCCCCTTCATTCCTCTCTATTGAATTTTCATTCCCATTATTTTCTAAAGCTTTCTGCGGAATATCAGAGTTTTGCCTTGCATGATCCCCATTTTCTTGAACTACAAGAGTTTGCACTATTTCAGGGCCCCTATCATTAATCTTCTTCGTCATATGCACATTACTGGGTCTTGCTTCTTGCACCACCTTCTTTGCTCCTTTATCCATGTCGGAATTGGTTTCTGTTACAACGTCATTAGTCTTTGGTTTCTATTACAACGTCATTACTCTTTGGTTTCCATATCTTTTTTTCTTTATATTTTTCCTCCTCCCTTCGCTTCTCTCCCACCCTGCAAACAATCGAGGTATGTTCTTACCGGCAACATTTAGAGCAGAAAAAACCCATATTTTCATATTTGGCCTCTTGTCAAATACATTGTTTTGAAAATAAGACAAGAGGAAATCCCTTTACTGGCTCCATTGTTAGGTCAACTTCCACGCAAATACGTATCTCCGATGCTCTCGTACAATTAATTGTTGCATTCTCAGTTCCAAGATAACAACCAAAACGAGTTGCTATAATTTGAAGAAAATCCGTTCGATAAAGATGCATTGGTAACCCCGGTAAGAAAATCCATTAAGGAGCCAATGAGGATTCTTTTTTAGTATCAAAATCCTTCGTCCACTTAAATATTCGAAAAGAATTGCCTTCCATAGTTCTACCTTCCCTTGCCCAACCATGTAGAAAGTCACGTTCGTTTTTCATGTGAATTAACACGTGATAATCATCCATAACACTAATCGTTGGAATTTCCGACAAACCCCACATTTTCACAATCAAAAGCCTAATTTTATCAATAGATGACCGATTCCTCAAAAATTTTAATACTAATGCAAAACGAAATTCTTCCTTAACCTTAACCGTCTCTACTTCTGAGAAAATAAATCCCAATTCCCCATTGATACTAACAGGCAATCTCATGGGAATTTTGAACGCAAGCATCTCCACTTTTTTACTCACAATTTGCGCATATGACTGCACTCCGGAACTAGCCTGGACGGCATTCCTCGCCGATGGTGCGGCCATCGGCGGGGGACGACACTGCATTGCAATATATTGAGATTAAAACCAAACTTTTCTAAATAGAAAATAGATTGACCTGCATTGTTTGGCGACTCCCTGAGCAGCGATGGCTTGTAATTTCCGTGATTTGTCCTCGACGGCGACGACTCACAGTTTTTGGCACAGATCGTTGTTCTATGTTACCCCTCGTGTGTCTCCTCAGAAAAATAACAAACCTTGAGTCTTGGCGTTCCCTTCACAGGGAAAAGCGGTGACGGCGACGGGAGAAACGCAGCGGTGGCGCTGGGAAGCGGCTAGCCGAGCTAGTGAGCGAAGGTCGTCAAAGGTGTGTGTAAGGTGCTAGCGAAAAAGTCGCTGCCGGTGGATGATCCTTCTCCGAGTGCCTCCTCCTTCGACCCAGATGATGCTTCAATGGATTTTAACGAATTGCTAGAAACCCCAGGTTACTTAATGGAGTAAAGATGAAGCGAATATGGAGTGGAGCACCTACTGTGGAGCCGGCGGTGGAAGTTTGAGAAGCAGAGGCTTTAGGCAGACTCCGCTACACAAAATAAAGAAGCTTCTGCGCAGACTAGAGAAAGAAAGGGTCTGCGATGACGGCAACCGGAGGAGATGAGGAAAAGTACTTGCGACTACCAGATAAGAGAAACTGGACGAGATGCTCTCTTTTTAACAGAGGGTACTGGCTACTGACTAGGGCTTTCGAACGAAGGGGCATTGTAGGGCAACGAATCCGATGCGTGCAGCCGAAGAAGACAACTTCGCCGTTCGCAACAGCGGCTAGACTCACAAATCGTCCTCTTCCTCCTCTCTAACCTCTCCAACTCCGTCGTCATTTGCGGTGGCGGGAACTCGCGGCGACAGGGACCCTGGAGAAAGAACAGCGCTCCAAGCCGTCGTCACGAAACAGCGCTCCAGGCCGTCGTCGTCTTCCTTCACGACTGCGGCTAATGAAAATTTTATTTGATCATATTTGCGAATAAATCAAGTTATTTACAATATACTCTATTGAATATTTTTATGATGACTTATTTAAATTATTTTAAATTTAAATTTAAAGTTTAAAAATTCGAAGTAATAAAATTAAACTAAAAATAATATTCGATTCCCAAAAGTAAAGAGGTTGCTCCTTAAAAGTGAAAGTAATGATAAAATTAAACTTTACACAAAATTTAACTTGAGCATTAGGAAGTTATTCAAATTATCAACACCTACCAATATATTTATGCCATAGGAAGTGATTCAAATTATCTCTTTTATGTATCATAAATGTAATAATTTTTCAATTAGTCAAAATAACAACTCAAACTGAATTTAATCTACCATAGGATTAAATAACTAAATTGCGTACAAAAAATTATATATATATATATATATATATATATATATATATATATATATTTCAATGCTCCTCATCACTTATAATAAATATTAAAAATTAAATGAAAAACTGAACAAAATTAAAATCCATACCTCCACAAATTTGGGCGTTTCCAATTAAAAACCTTCAATCAGCACTATTTTATGTACACCCCACGATCTTATGAATCACACTCACAAATCTACCAATCAATCGGAGTATTTTCAATTCAAAATATATAAAGTTTAGGGTTTTCAAAGAACTTACCCCATCTTCCCTTTTATAAGCTTCTCCTCAGGCAGCTCGCTTCCACCAACGTTCACGAGCAGCAACGATTCGATTCGCCACACCAATGGTAACCTGCAAAGCATCCAGCTTGCTGCAAGGGTCTTTGTTGCGCTGGTCTGCAGCCCTCCTGCAACGTGAAGAACATTGAAGGAGAAAGGGTCGAAGAACAGGCGAAGCAAATCTCGCAGGACCAACTTGCGAGATTTGCCACGCTTTAGATCAGGCGTCTTTGCATAGCAAATCTCGTAGTTTGGTCCTGCGAGATTTGTTCTGCCACCAAGCCACGAGTCACGAGCCGAAACGCTGAGCCTTTAAATCTTGTAATTTCATGCTGCGAGATTTTCTCTTCTACTGTGCCACGCATCAGCTTCTCACTCTCTGGGCCTTTAAATCTCGCAAGAATGAAGCTGCGAGATTACGTGGACATCAATTTGGGAAATTTTTTCCTAATAAGAGTATTATTTAATATTTTATTTTTTTTAATAATAAAATGGGAAAAAACTCAACTTTTATGTATGTACATTTTTCCCTCAAAATAATACTTATTTTTTTTATTAAATTAATTTTCAAATTCGTAAGAGTTGAAACTTGACAAATGTATTTTCTCAAAGTAATTGAGTTTAAATAAATTCAATTTGATTAAAGAGAATCCAAAAACTCATTCTTTTAATTCATCAATTAAAAACCATATAGAATATGCAAATGTAAAGGTTAAACCTTCAACTTATTTTAAGAATTTGTGTTTAATAAATTAATTTTTTTTATTATTGACTTTTAAAAAGATTTTTGTAAAAAAAATTATGTTTAACTTTTCTCATTCTTTAACTTCAACTTGTTTTTATAGGATCAATCCATATTTTTGCAGAGAAATTAACTGTTTAATAACAATTTCATATTAAACGACGAAGTCTTTACCACATATCAAGTTTTCTGTAATATCAAGTTTTCTAAAACCAGTAAGAACAGTTCAATAAGATTTTTTACCTATTTTGTTTCTCTTTTAATCAAGTCAATATTGAATTTGTTTGATCATTTATTGTCACCAAAGTTGCACTTGCAAAAAAGTGTGCAGAAAATGAATTAACTGCTATTTTTCTTCAGAACACACTTGTACTATCTTGAAAATGCTTGTTATTTTTTGGTTACCCATAAAAATAAAGGGTCCGGTTCACTTTCCTTTTCTATTCTGTACTTTAATTTTCTTATCAACCAAACGAAGAAAAAATGTAAAACGGAAGAGAAGAGAAAAGTTACCTAGGTTGAATAGATAAGAGTCTTAAGGAATAGATTTGGGCAGAACTAAGCTCATAATGGGCTTTTGTTTTAAAGAATGAATGGGCCAGGTAAGAACCAAGCCCATATGAGAAGCCCAACATTGATGGCCTGAAGGCCATAAACATTACCCATTGGCCCATTGTGAGGCATTGCATTGGTATTAATTTCTTCTTTGTGCATACTTAGGTAGTTTTACTTTAACCCAACATTTTTATTTTTTTGGGCTCCTTCATCGTGAGGCCCACTGTGCCTTATGCTCTCTTTCCAATAGATTTTCAAGATGGATCAAGTCCTTTATCAAGAAATAAATGGAGCTTATTAACTTGTGGCTGTTAAATATTAATTGCTATATAAATTATTATTAGGATAAAAGAGACCAATTTGCCTTGTGTGGCACGATATGATTAAAGATTTAAAAAATTTAAGGATCTTTCCTAAAATTTTAAAATTTTTTATTGACCTCCTATGAGATTTATCAAAAAGACACAAATTTTCCTTTATATTTAGTAAAAAGGTAAAATTTTTCTGAAATATATAACTGTCTTAAAAATCAAATGTCGGGAGAGGTTTGTAAGATTTTTGAAACTTTAGAAAAGGTTTTTATCCTTTCGTCGAACCTCCGAGAGATCTGTCTTTTACCTTTACTAGTTAATGCACACATGTTGCATGTGAATACATTTTTTTTCAAATGAAATTTTATTTAAATTATTATTTTTTCAATCTACATCAAATGCTTGCACTTATAATCTTAACTATAGTAATTTTTTTTATAAAAATAATCTCGTTGATTTAAAAAATATATTAAATAAATCTTTCTGTGAAAGGGGAAAAGAAATTTGATAAGAAACTTTTGTTTAAAAGAGAAGAAGGATAGAAAAACAATTTGTATCTTCATAGATAAGTTGAGAGTGCTCTTAAAATCTTATTATGTATATACATATAGAAAAGTTAAGAGTGCTCTTAAAACCTTATGGTGTGTGTGCGAGTGTGTCTATATATATATATATATATAGAGAGAGAGAGAGAGAGAGAGAGAGATTTTAAATATCTTAGAATCAACATTATCATCTAATAATAAACATTTTCATTTTTCAAGCATCATGACCGTCTAATTGAGATTTAAGCGCTTTGGAATATCTTAAAAATCAACATTATCATCCAAAGCAAAAACAGTTACATTTTTGGAGTATCATACTTAAATTTTAAACATCAACACTACTATTAGGTTCTTATAGGTTTTCAAATTAGGATCTTACATGATGAGAGTCCATCTCTTGAACCCTTCCTTGACATGGGACAGTTGTTGAATCATGTGAAATTATTAGCACGACCTCGTTTCTTCAACAATCTGTTCATACATGTGCCCAATTTTGTCTCTTAAAAATTTGAGTTCAACTTCTGATCGTAACTTTTTAGATAATTTTCTTGAACTATTATTCTTTCTTTCTTCTTCACTGAAGATATATATAAGTGGCGTGAGAAGACTAAAAATGAGAGATGAGAAGATGAAAGGGGGGCTGAGAGATGAACCATTTGGAGAGGAGGAAATATTAAGAAATGAAAAGGTTGAGAAAAGAATTGTTTAGAGAAAAGAAAAAGCCAATAGAGGAGGGGAGCATTTTTAATTAAAATTGTAAACCTCTTAATTAAATAATTAGGACAAAATAAGTATTATGAAATTTATCACAGTAGACTACAAAAAAAATATTTTGTACTTTTAAAAGTAGTATAATTACTAATATATCAAAAGGCCTAAGTTTATATATTCCTGAATAATTTAATAATATAAGGAACTTGTAAATTTGAAATCAAATCTAATTGAGAAAAAAAAAAAAAGGGAAAATTAAGGGATTGTTTAATATTACTGCTAAAAATTATAAAGAATAAAATAAAAACTAGAAATAGAAACTCGATACGGAAAACTAACAACTTAATTATTTAGATATATTTTTAAAACTAAAATAAATTAAAAACTTAATTAAGCAAATGCTCATTTTTGTCCTTGAATCAAATAATAATTAAAAAATATTACTAAAATGATAAAATGATAAAATAATAAAAATTAAAATTATTATAATAAAATAAAATTATTTACTTAATTAGCATATTTCAAAATTCATTTTACAAGAAAAATCTTATTGTAAATGATAATTGAAAAATAGTGAAAATAATTTATAAACTTCTTTCATTATTTTTTTAATTTATACAAATTTTAAGGAAATGTTTATTATATAAATATTAAATTCAAATGATCATTTTAATTATTTTTTAATTAAAAATTATGCATAAAATGAACAATTTAATTAAAAAAATAATTTTGAATATTAAAATATTTTGACAACATTTTTCCACAACAATTGAAAATTATAAAACTTAATTTTTAGTTTTTTTTCGCAAATACTTGAAAATAGAAAACATAAAAAATAATTTTTCATAATCTGATTTTTCACTTTATAGAAATGAAGCATTAGAAAACAAAAACAAAAAATAAATAATAGAAACAACACTAAACAAGCCCTAATTCTTTTGATTTGGTTTTGGCACCTTATTTACAAGTTTTCATTGCTTGGATTTCAATTCAACAATCTCAACATTGAAGGTTAAGAGAAGCAAATTAATATATTATAATTACTTAAGCGTGTGTGTGTGTTGTGTCTATATGTATAGCAAATTATGATTTTTTAATGAAAAAAAAAAATATAATTTTTATACTAGTTAATAGTTTGATTCAATTAACCATGAGATATTAACCTAAACTATCTTTAGTCGAATTTCAATTAACTAATCAAAATGGTTCACTTACTCTTCAATTTTTTTTAGTAAATAAAAAATTCAATTCATTTAGTACTTTCAGTATTTGATTTGATTAATCGCACTCGACACCCGTAATCGTCGCTATGACTTGACCTTTTGTATTAAAGTTTTTAAGTAGCACACACACATGGGCAGCATGGAGTCATGAAACCTAGCTAGCTAGATATTTAGAATATTAACTAAGCAATGTGCCTAACTAGCTAAGCTAGTCATAGCTACATCATAATATATATGTTGGTTTGATGCATGCACTCCACTTTGCTGCTAAATTGTCAATGATTGCCTTCATCATCTAACATATCTTTTTCTTCTTCTTCTTTCTTTTATAAAAACTCATGTTCTCCCCAATATAGAAATTTGTTTTTGGGAAAGTTCAAGCCTAAAATTGTCAAGAGTGGATGTTCTAATTAGGATGGCAACTTTCTCAACCCCTTTTAAGAATACTTAATATGTCTAGCTTATGACTAGTGCAAGCCAGCTAGGAGAGTCTCTTCTAGACCCTTCATTTTTTATTACCCGAAAAAAAAAAAAAAAACACGTCCTTACAAAAGTGTTAATTGCTAGAACAAGTCGTGTTATAAAGAATAAGTGGTGTCGATTCTCTTACATACCAATCACAAAAGCCCGAGAGAGATCAGGAGTAATTTTCTAGGTTGAGGTGTTTTATCGATAATACTGATCAACCTTATTCTGAGCAACTAGTCAAGATACAAAAGAGAATTTGTGATGAAAAATTGTTCTGGTCAAGTTCAAATTAAGTAGTGTTGTGACGTTCCCGGACGCGAACTTGGGACGACTAAAAATGAAATAAAGTGTGGATTTTGAAAATGTGATTTTCGTGGAAAACGATGTGTGATGGAGTCACCACTAATGTGATAGCCCGTGGAAGAAAGGCTTACAAAGGATTTGATGTTACTACCCATATCAATAAGGTGCATCTTTCTTTTCAGGAGCCTTCCCATAAGAACTCCACAGTTAAGCGTGTTTGACTTGGAGTAATCTTGGGATAGGTGACCTTCTGGGAAGTTTTCTCAAGAAGTGTGTGAGTGAGGACAAAACACACTGAAAAGGACACATGTTGGTCTATGGGGCCAGTCATAAGTCCGATAAGGCCCGCCCCCTATTGTCTGGTTCATGTGGAGGAGGAGAGACGTAATGCTCCCTGGCAAACCAAGGTTGAGGCGTTATAAAATGGTATCAGAGCCATTACCCAGCTGGAAGTGTGATGAGATTCACATCGTCTGGATTTGGAAATGTGGGTTCGCACTAAGGACGTTGCGTTCTGTAAGTGGGAGAGAATGTGATACCCCGTGGAAGAAATGCTTAAAAAGAATTTGATGTTACTACCCATATAACAAGGTGCACCTTTCTTTTCAGGAAACTTACCATAAGAACTCTACGGTTAAGCGTGTTTAACTTGGAGTAATCTTGGGATAGGTGACCTTTTGAGAAGATTTCTCAGGAAGTATGTGAGTGAGGACAAAACACACTGAAAAGGACGCGTGTTGGTCTGTGGGGCCAGCGTTAGTCCGATAAGGCCTGACCCCCTATTGTCTGGTCCAGGTGGAGGAGGAGAGACGCAGTGCTCCCTGGTAGACCCAAGTCGAGGCGTTACAAATCAACCCGCCACGTGGGGCCTGGGTGCTACTATAGTGACGTCCGTGTACCTGATACCATAGTCAATAGACAAATGCAGCAGAAATAATGAAAAATTCTCCAACGTACATTACTAGAGTGCTAAACTACTTTATACACTAGGGTCTCCAAGAAAATGCATATTACAACCCATAACACTGTACAAAAAGAAAACTCAGTCTATACCCACTACATACATAAACTAAATGGCTAGCTCAGCCCTTCTAGTATGCTAAACACGATCTTTGGTGTTTCCTGAAAAGATAATTTGTATATTTGGGTGAGACACTTTTAGCGAGGAAGACTAACTTAAAATCAGTGTGTGGCCAGCATGAATTTTAGTATATACTGAAAATAACCAGATCCTCATTTAACCAAAAATATCATTTAAAAACATATAGTCATTCCATACAATTGAAAATATCCTTTTTCTTTCCACAGTATAAATCAGTTCAGTAAATATTTAACACCATTTACATAAATCCAAAAATATCTATATAAGACAACTCTCTGTGACTAACATCATTTACTTCCCCCATGGCATAGGTTGTGTGGTCCGAAGGCTGGACTAATTCTGGGTGATTAGCCCAAAACAAAGTCAAAACAACATCCTCTGCAAGTACGTATGCAGGCATTAACAACCAAGCTGCAAGTCCGACGCTCTTACTTCAACCTCACACACGCAGTTGGCTGAGACCCCTTACACTTTTATCCAGAATAGTGTGAGTGCACATGGTCTAATAATCAATCACTAGCAATGGTACCATGTTCACAAAACAATTGGTCCCCATGATTCCCAAAGCATATCATGAAATTTAAGTAATTAAAAACTGTAGTTTAAATCATTTCGTTTCAAACTGCCATTAAATAAAAACTCGACCCCCGCCCATTAAATAAAACTTGGCCCCCAACCATCATATAAAACCTGGCTTATAATCGTCAAATAAAACTTGGTCCCCGACCATCATATAAAAATCGGCTCACTGCCATCGTATCAAATCCCTGTATTATTCACAAGCAATTCCAGTATGTTTCATCAATAGTTCTAGTATATTTCACAATCATTCCCAAATTCGGTTAAACAATAAACCAAATTTATTCACTTGCCACACAATTTCAATATTCAAACAGGATCCAAAAGACAACCAAAAAAATACTGTATTTTTAGTTCGTAAAATAAATCAGATTTTCCATCGTTCATATTATTCAAAATACCGTACCATATATCCTAGGTTTGTAAAATCCCTGTTGAACGGTTGGTTTTCAAAATAATCTTTGGACTTATAAATAAAAAAAAAAAAAATATATATATATATATATATATATATATAAAACAGTTTAATCAGTTCATATTTAATAAAAATCTTGACTTAACTTAATCCCCTTACCTGAATTCTAAAAACCCTTACAAAATTCTAACCAACGCTCGCAGCGTTTAGAACTCCAAACCCTGAAACCACATTTCCCTAATTCCATCACTTCAACCCCAGAATTACAATTTCCTTAATATTCCTAAGCTCACAAAATTCCCAATAATTATTTTAACATTTCCTAAGCCTATAAACTCCAAATAAATAATTAAATTCCCAAAAATAGCAAATTTTCTAAATTCCCTAAATCTTACCCTAACCTTGGAGTGGTGCTTGGAAAGTCGAGTTCAAAAATTTACCCCACTAGACTTGTAGAGAAACGCTTCCAGAACATCGTGGTGGTTTCTGATCGTCAGTTTGGCTAAAGATTTTAAAGAGAAATTAAGGAAAGGAAAAGGGTTTACCTTACCCCAGGAGTGGTGCCTACGTCACTCCTATGACAAATCCACTCTGGTAGGAATGTCGGTAGCAGAGAATGGAACTCAGTGGTATCTTTCGTTTTTCGATCGGCACTCGTTTAACCGACGAAATCAAGGAGAGAGAGAGAGTGGCGTCAAATTAGGGGGGGTCTTCTCTGTTTAATTTCACTCAAATTTCCTCAGGAAGTTACTTTATATACATATATATAATTATATTATATTATATTATTTAATTATTAATTATTATTTAATTTAAATTTAAATTTATTATTATTATTATTATTATTTTACATTTCCATGCATATTATTTTCTGGGGCATTACGTGTAAGCACTCGACTCGAGAAATGTGGATTAAACAAATAAGAAAAGGGGAAGAAATTTAAAAAGGTGAAAATAGCAGGGCTTGTCGACAAAGTCTCTTTTGTGGCTCATCGGTGAGGTTTAAAGGATCGTTAACGAGAGGATACCGAGAGATTTTTGGAATTTTGGAATCTTAGGCTCGTTGTCGAGGCCAACTCTGTCGTCGATGAATGCCCTTAGTCTACTCGTTGACGAGCGCTCCACTTCGTCGACTAGTCTAGCAGGGTCAACTAAATTATAAATATCTTATTCATTGCTTCATGGTTAAGAAACTCAAAACTCTCTCTCTCTCTCTCTCTCTAGAACTCGAAGGAGACCCTCTCTCTCTCTCTCTCTAGGATCTCGGGCCGTCTATTACCCGAATCAACAATCCGACATTACTACGTACATTAGGAGGAAAACCTCTACGATTGTAACAGATCAGATCTTCGTCTTGAGGATTTTTGGGTTTTATCTCGAAATCGAGGTATGGGTCTAAAATCGTTTTTGGTTCGATAGATCTGTAGTAAATAGGATTGTGTTGAAGTATTGTTCTTTGGTTTTTAGGTTTTGGAAACTCGGTTCGCTGTTTTGGAGCCGTATAGTTCGTGTTTCTGTGTTTGGGGAAAGGTAAAGGGATTTGTTTACATCAGTGTTTTTGGAAACTAAACCTCTAAAAAGTTAGCTTATGTTTATATGTACAATATGACTACTTATTTGCAAAGTTTTACCGGTTAAAAATGTCGGTTTTACGATATTATAGTTTTGATAAAAAGTTGGGTTTTGGCATATGATCTCCAAACTTTCCAAAACTATTTTGTTGGTATTAAACTTAACGTAGGAGATGCTTGGAACCCTTTTTTTCCGTTTAAATGATATTTTCAAGTCATATACTATATATAGCATATTTTAATCAAATGAGTGTGACATATGATATGAAATGGATTGTGATGAACTGACTAGTATGTATGTGAATTATGGGAAATGAAGTTCCAAATTGTTATTAGAAAATGTGGAAAACAGGTGTTGGTTAGATACCGAGCTCTATATGTGAAAAAGGGTTAAACTGAGAGTATGTGTGCTAGTTGATACCACAGTATGATGAATGAGTTTGTGAAAATACTAGAACTATAAAGGTAATTTATGAATTGGAAACAAGTTAAATTGTCCTATTGTAAATTGTATATATGATATTGGGACCGCAGCCTGTTACTATGAGAGCCTTAAAAAGCTCAATGTTATATGAAGCCTTAAAAAGCTTAAGCGCGATACCGTTGCTATAATTCAGGTACAGTGCAACCACAAATCTATTTTTCAGTGTGGGTACAGAGATAGTCAGCTGGATAGGTGTGGCCAATGGTGGATTAATGGATCAGGTGGATTAGATTCAGTCGGACTATAATATGTATATTGCCTAACAGTGCCTGTGCAAGGTAGGGCTAGTTCAAGGTTTATGATCACACAACCCACGCCAAGGGGTAGTGTTGGCATTAGTTATGATTGTTTCGAAATTGGATAATGTTCTAAATATGCATATACATGATTTAAAAACTAAAATAGGAAAAGTCATAGGTTTGAGTACTAGGCGGAGGGATTGTAGTGTGTATGGGCCTATACCCTACCCTAACCTTAGGAACTCTCGCTCGTTACGACGCTAAACTATCTATTGCTAAAATTATATCTATATATATCTCCTATATTATAGGATTGAGAATGCTTTAAGTATGTAACTGCTTTCTATTGGTTTAAACATATGTTGTCACACATTGATGTAATCTCTTCCACCTTACTGAGAAGTATCTCACCTCAACATACAACCTTTGTTTCAGGTCCTACAGGGCACAAGTATTAACTGCTAGAGGGACTTGGAGCGTAGTATTGGGTGTAGTTTTTGTAAGTGTTTTGTATATGTAATAGACTTAGTTCAGAATATCTTTTTGGGGACTGTAAGAATAGGTTATGTTTTAAGTACGATCGTATGTATGTAATGATATAGTTAGAAACTCTAGTAGATTCCGTATGAATGCTTATGTTTTCTGATGTGCATGAGAATACAAATCAGTATGAAACACCTGTATGTCCCTTTCAAGGTGAGTTGTATCTATATGTTTATCAAATACAGGTGTAGTAGCACTCTGGGGCAGTATAAAGGGTCGGGGTGTTACATGAAATTCTCCCCTCCTTATAAAAAGTTTCGTCCTCGAAATTTTCTAATTAACACTAAGCAAGTCTATGTATAGAATAACCAAACAACCGACTAAATCACCATGGTTACCTGACTGGCGTTGGCCCTCATTAAATAAATGTGGTACCTTCTCCAGAATTGTCTTTTTAATCTCCACGTCATTAGGTACACACAACCTAGTGTGAAATCTAAGAACCCCATTCTCAGAAACATCGAAGTCAATATGCTGCTCACTTCGTACCTTCTCCACAATTTTCATCAACTCTACGTCTCTCATCTTAGCGGCTTTAAACTTTTCCTGCAAGGTTGGCTGAATAATTAAACTGGCAATGAACGCCTATAGATCCCCTTCCACCTACTCTACACCCAACCTCTCTAGGTCCATCCTGATCTAATGCTATACAACAACCGCCGAAACTGACGCACTCACCGACTTCCGACTCAAAGCATCAGCTACCACATTAGCCTTTCCTGGGTGGTAACTAATGGTGCACTCTTAATCCTTAATCAACTCAAGTCATCTTCTCTACATCATATTCAATTCCTTCTAGGTGAAAAATTATTTAAGACTCTTATGGTCAGTAAAGATCTCGCACCTTTCACCATATAAGTAGTGTTGTTAGATCTTTAGTGCAAAAACCACTGCTGCTAGCTCGAAGTCGTGCATAGGGTAGTTCTTCTCATACTCCTTGAGTTTTCGATAAGTGTACGCAATAACTTTCCCCTACTGCATCAATACACACCCAAGTCTTTTCTAGGATGCATCACTGTAGATCACAAATCCACCCTCTCCTGATGGAATGGTCAACACTAGAGCAGTGACTAGTCTTTGCTTCAATTCTTGAAAACTCTACTCGCATTCACCAGTCCACTCAAACTTCATGTTCTTTATCGTAAGCTGCGTTAGATGATCCCATAGCCTCAAAAATCCCTCAATGAACCGACGATAATATCCTGCCAGACCCAAGAAACTTCTAACCTCGTGCACGTTCTTTGGTATCGCCCAATCAACTATCGCCTCCACTTTGCTCGGGTCCACTGAAATTCCTTCCCTGGACACTACATGTCCCAGAAATGCAACTTGTTTAAGCCAAAACTCACATTTCTTAAATTTAGCATAAAACTTTCCTTCTCTCAGAACCTGAACACTATTCGTAGTTGTTCCTCGTGTTCCTATGGGCTCTTTGAATACACCAGTATATTGTCAATAAACACTACCATGAACTAGTACAAATACCGATAAAAAACCATGTTCATCAGATCCATGAACACTACAGGAGAATTTTTCAATCCAGATGGCATAACCAGAAATTAATAATGGCCATAACAAGTTCTGAATGTTGTCTTCAGAATATCTTCTGCCCTAATCTTTACTTGATGACACTCGGATTGCAGATTGATCTTAGAGAAAACCTGTGTGCCCTTTAACTAGTAAAACATATCGTCAATATGGGGTAACAGGTACTTGTTCTTCATTGTCACTTTATTAATCTCCCTGTAGTCGATACACATCCTCATCAACCCATCCTTCTTCTTTACAAACAACACCGATGCTCCCTAGGGTGATACACTTGGTCTGATAAATCCTTTATTGAGAAGTTCCTGCAACTGCTCCTTTAGCTCCTCTAATTCAACCGGAGTCATTTTGTATGTTAGAAATTGGTACTATCCCTAGAGTTAATTCAATGGCAAACTCCACCTCGCGATCAAGAGGCAATCTCGGTAAGTCCTCAGGAAAAACATCCGAGAACTCCCTTATCACTGGGATATCCTCTTGTTTAAGTCCCTCCTTCGGTGCTTCTTTTACAAATGCAAAGTACCCCTGGCCACCTTCTAGAAGTAACCTCTTTGTTCGAATTGCTGAAAGGATCCGCGGTGCAGAGCGCACACACGACCCGATGAATTTAAACTCCTACTCGCCATAAGGTCTAAACACCACCTCGTTCCTGTGGTAATCGATACTCACGTAACTGGATGCTAGCCAATCCATCCCCAAAAAGACGTCGAACCCATGCATGTAAAAAAAAAAACAATTAAGCTAGCAGGCAGCATTCTCCCCTGAATCTCCACTGGGTAGTCTCTGATCACCTTACTACACACCACAACTGACCCTACTAGTGTGACCACACCTAACTCGACATCTAACAACTGAGTCTCTACCCTATATAATTTAACAAATCCCCGAGATACAAAAGAGTGCGTCGCACTAGAATCAAGTAACACAATAGCATTATTCGACAAAATAGAAATAGTACCTGTCACCACATTGCAGCCATTCCCCATATCTCTCGGCGTAGGTGAGTACACCCACGCCTCAGCGATGCCCCTCTAGTGACCACCTTGGGGTGCCTAATTACCTCCTCAATACTGAGATATTGATGTTATGGGGGAGTGTGAGTCAATGTCGCATAGTAGTCCCGCGCCATATGTCCAGCCCCACCACACTAGTAGCAGTCATTTGGTCCACCCCTGCACTCGCCCCAATGCCTCTAATAGCATCTAGGATAGGTAGAACGTGGTGGATTCCCCTTATGGGCTCGATATCCCATCTCCTGCCATTAGCCCGTGAAATTACCAGGCCGCTTCCATGAGCTCTGGCTAGTGCTGGTCTAAAACCCTTGAGGCAAGGGCCACTTCTTCTGATTCGCTGCTCTCTCCCCTTCCGGAATACTGGCCTCAATAGCCATAGCCCTATCCACCAGCTTAGAGAAACTCTGAGTCAACAATGCCATCACTTGTGCACAATTTCCCAGCCTCAGACCTCTCTCAAACATTCGAACCTTATTCGGCTCATCCGGGACCATGTGCAGAGCGAAACAGGATAACTCCATAAACTTGGCCGCATACTGCTGTATAGTCAAGTGTCCCTGAGTTAGATTCAGGAACTCCTCTGCCTTAGCCTCTCGAGCAACAGTAGGGAAGTATCTGTTGAAGAAAACCTCCCTAAAAAGGCTCCAAGTAATAACTGCAAGTCCTAGCTACTGTCCCTCCACTAGTTTTGCCGATCTCCACCACCTTTTCGCTTGCCCCACTAATTTAAAAGTGGCATACCGCACCTTCTACTCCTCAAAGCACTCCAGCACACCCAGCAATTCTTCTATTTCCCGAACCCAATATTCTGCTCTGACTGAGTTCGCTCCTCCTGCAAAAATTGGCAGATTCGTACGGGTAAACTACTGAAAAATGTAGCGCCGACCAACCAGTGGCTGATCCTGCTCTCTAGAGTCCCTCCGGTTCTCCTTCTTGGACTGTCGCGTTATACTTCACAACACTACTGAAGCATCCATATCATCCTCACTGGAAGTATCCACGTGATTATCCCCTCCAACTATGAGGTCCTTCCCCCACGAATCCATCCTAAAGATAGGCTAGAAACCAACTTCGAAATTCCACATTTATCATGGTTGATGTAAGTATAGAATGGAGAAACAATATAACATATGAGTTCGTAGTTAAAAGAATCAATTACACAATCCCACGACAAAACCGTCAAGGTATCAGCCTCTAATCACAACTCCGGGACTAAACACCTACTCACCCAACCTAACATTCCTACTTAAGTTTCC
This sequence comes from Malania oleifera, assembly GCF_029873635.1. Taxonomy (NCBI): domain Eukaryota; kingdom Viridiplantae; phylum Streptophyta; class Magnoliopsida; order Santalales; family Ximeniaceae; genus Malania; species Malania oleifera. The sequence continues at coordinate 23,478,527 of NC_080419.1, read as the reverse complement.
AAGTTCCAGCCTCTTAACCAGAAATGAAACCATTGATGGATTTACTATAGCTTTCCTAAAATCGTTATTCTAGGGAAAACATAGAAGACCATCAACGGATCACCGTCTCTAAGCTTCCAGACCAAGACTCGCCTAACCTACCCACTCTTATTCTATCTCAACCTATACTTTGGTAATTATCAACTGTCAAAGTCTGCAGAACCTAGAAAACTTAGGCTCTGATACCAACGGTAACGCCCGACCTGTCACGTGGGGCTCGGGTGCTACTTTAGCGATGTCTGTGTACCTGATACCATAGTCAATATATAAATACAGCAGAAATAATGAAAAATTCTCCAACATAAATTACTAGAGTGCTAAACTAATTTTATACACAAGGGTCTCTAAGAAAATCCATATTAAAACTCATAATACTGTACAAAAAGAAAACTCAGTCCATACCTGTAACGCCCTGAACCCGCCAAGTGGGGCCTAGGGTGTTATAAGACCAATCACGCGTCTTTGATACCATTCACGTAGCAGAACTAATTTAACAATCTCAAATAAAATACCAAAGTACTATATATAACCCAAAAGAAAAATCCATCAACATATATTACTTTTCCAAAAATTCTAAAAAAAAATTATTATACATATTCAGTTCTACTATCGCTTACAAGTCTCCAAAATTCTAACCATGCCCCGGAGCTTTTTAAGCTCGATCACCTGAAGGACCTGAAAAGAGTAATAAGTCGTTGGGGTGAGACACCTCTCAGTAAGGAAGAAATAAGTTATAACAGTGTGTGGCAGAGAGTTTAAATAAACAAAAAATATAATCATTTGTTATCCAATATCAATAGTAGTAGAGAAAATACATCATTAACAACATCACTCACATCTGAAGTCATACACATACATAATTATTTTAGTGATAATTCCTGAGAATAGGGAAGATTACTTGCCTATACAAGTAACTTCCCTTTGCTCTAATACCAATACTAGGGCACTCACCTTACTCAGTAAGCCCTCGGGTTACGTATCTAGGCAAAGTTTCCAAGAATAGGGAAGATTACCCACTCATACAAGTAGTTTCCAACTACTCTGGTACCAATTGAAAATTACTAGGGCACTCACCTTTCTCAGCAAACCCTCGGGTGGAGAATTTTACTTTTCCATAACTACTTATGTAATTAAATTTACACGCATCCAACGCTAATCATTTCACAAGATCCACGAATATATGCATATCACATCCAATCCACACATAATACACACATACTTCATTCACACCCACACAGGGTCCATATCCACACAAGAAATATAGTCCACAAAGGACTCAAATTCACACAGGAATATCGTTCACACAGGACTCACAACCACACAGGTTACTACACAAGCTTCCCAATGACACTGGTTACAAATCCACACACACAACCCCGTTCATAGTAAATTGGTAAAGCAAACTCCTCATACCACCGCCAATGTTTTATCCCCTTAATATAAATGCCCATATAACGACCTCCTCATACCACTACCAACGTTATATGGCGATTTATATCAGGTACGATATAATGACCTCCTCATACCTCTGCCAACGCTATATCGTAATTTATATGAACCATAAAACAATACACATCCATGGCATAACCAATCATCCAGGAATATCAACGCATTCACCACAGTATTCACAATCAAACAGTATTCACAACCAAACAAAATTTACAACCCAAACAGTAACCACAAACGAACAATAATAGTAAACAAGCAGTATTCGCAACCATTTAATTATGAAAGTTATTCTCATACCACACGGGTTTTCCCAAATATGATATATAATCAAATTCATTTTTGATCCAAAAGTATAAACCGTTCAGAAAATTATACATAAGTATATAAATTTGTATACTCGAATTTATCCAGTTTAAAAATTAATAAAAATCTGTTATAACATATTCCCCTTACCTGCTCCTTGAGATTTTGCCTAAAATGAATGGAAAATGAGACCCTATATTCCAAAAATCCTAACTTAATTAGTTTAACCCCAGGATATTTATCATTTATTATCTCCTAGGCCCACACACTCCCAATACTTAATTTAGTATTAAAAATACCCTATTTACCCTAGTTTTGGAGTGGTGTCTCGGAACCCCAAACTGAAAATCTGCTCTGCCTATGTTGGAGAGAATCTTCCTAAGGACCTCATGGTGGTTCCTGATTGTCAATCCAAGCTAAATTGGGTCCGAAATCGAAAAGAGAAGGCGAGGGAGCCGTAGGTAGAGAGAGAGTGGCGTGAGGAGAGAGAAGTTTTCGCTTAGAATGTAAGCTTCCCTATTTATGAGCAGGGTTTCGCGACGAGACATGTGGCTTCATCGACGAGCCCAAGAAGAGCATTCGTCGACGAAACTGTGAGTTCGTTGATGAATCTCAGAAATACCCAAAACCTCTCTCAGTAAGTCTTCGTCAACGAGACACATATATTCTTTGATGAAACCTAGAAGATCATTCATCGACTAGAAGATCAAATTTGTCGACGAGTCCTTACTTAATACCCTTTTTAAATTTCTTTTCCCTTTCTTTTATTTTCCCCCCTTTTTCCTTTTATTTATTTTCTTTTATTTTTCGAATTCGGGTTACTACATTCTCCCCCCTAATAAAATTTTGTCCTCAAAATTTGTTAATCTATCATTTTCATAACTTAAAATCTTATTAACCACATTCACAGAATTTAATCCATTCTAACATGTAAACAATCGCATCACCCAGAGTTAAATAAATCTTATTACTTATCTCAACATAAACACGTTACCTACGCCTCTAGCAGTGTCCCTCTCAGTCAGGGTAAGCATATAGACATGAGCCAGGCCGCTGCCGCTGCGAGGTTTCAGATTGCTCCTCCGACTCTGATCTGGAGCAGGTGCGTTGTTCGGGGGTTCCTGACACTCTTGGGCTATATGGCCACATCTATCGCACTTGTAATGTAATGACCTACTATATATATAACATTTTTTTCCATCTATACATACATAACATAATTACCATCTGTCTGAGATACTACTGATAACATCTCAGGCTCAAAGGAGCACTGAGGAAACTCTGTACATCATACATATAGAAGCAGTGGTATACAATAAACTGTAATCTGTTATACACAATACCAGAAAACTATAAATCTCATAGTGTATGTAAATATTCCAAAATACCTAGTGACATCACCGAAACCTGGAATCTACCCTAAACCATTTGTATAGTAAAAAAAAACCTACCCTTCCAGTATGGGTAGTGCAAGATAATCTCTACCCGCGAGCCTGATTTGCTCACCTAGCTGGATCTCCTAGAAAATAGAAAGTCACTGTGATGAGACAACGCTCAGTAAAAGGAAATATGCTCTCACTAGTGTGTGGCGGTTGAGTTACACATTTAACATACTGAAATAATTCTGATACTGTAAAATGAATGAGCTGATATACTATATAAAACACATGCAATGTAGTTTAAAATACTATTGTATACTTGAGCTTGCTATCTGTTGTAACGCCCCAAACCCTTAAACCCGGGTTCAGCAAGTTATACCTGATAAAATCCCTAATAATCTATAATCCATGATATACGCAATGGAAAACATAAACATAATCTCCATAACATAATACCAGAGTTTACTAATTCTAACTATAATCCATAATAAATCGTACATCATCTATATTTCCATAAATCTACATAACTCTCAAAACAATTCAGTATTTTCACAATCATTCCTTACTCAACAGCCTTAAAACATAAAGAAATAAAACTTAAATATTTACATTCCCTAAAATTAACATAGAAATATACCATTTTCTTTTTCTAATTCCCAATAATGCTATAAAAGCCTCGAGCTCTCAAAGCTCGATCTCGAAGAAATCCTGAAAAAGATGAATTCATATTTGGGTGAGACACATCTCAGTAAGAGAAGAAACATACATATTAAACACAGCGTGTGGCTAACATGAGGTATATGAATATCATTTTAATAACATGTGTAAAGCATTTTCATAAACTCTAAAATCATTCTCTAAATCTAAACAATCACATGCAAATGTTTACCCATGAGATTACCCAAGGATAGGGGTGATTATCCACCCATACAAGTAACACCCCTCTGCTCTGATACTTAGGCAAACTTGAGGTCGCAACTAAAGCATACCTGGGCACTCACCTTACTCAGCAAGCCCTCAAGTGTTAACTTGATCTCGTACTCACACAATCAACAATAATCTATCAGCAAAGGCCCTAAGGATAGGAAAATCTACCCGCCCATACAAGTACGTTCCCTCTGCCCTAGTACGTTATGCAACTACTGCCACATCTGAAGTTACTAGCACACTCGCCTTTCTCAGTAAGCCCTCAGGCAAAGAGTATGCCCCGCCCAAATCATAGCATGTTTTACATACATAAATACTTCTAATATCATAATACATCATTCTTTATATCATTATTCAATCATACATACTTGTTCATATTCATAACTTAAACATTACATTGTGTTTCACTTTAAGTGACTCTTTCCCATTTTCATCGTTCACATTTCTCATTTCATTCCATTGCCACTTCATTTTCATTTCATTGTATAATGTTTTCATTTCATTTCATTTCATTTCATTTCTTCGTACTATATTTGGTCTTTAGCCATCATCAGTTAATTTACAGCTCCTTTTAGTTGTCATTACTACAGCTTCTTTTAGATGTCATCAGTTAGTCTACATAGAAACGTGCTAGATCTCCTAACATGATTGTCTTTTAGCTGTATTATATTTACATGGTTGCATTTAGCATACACAAGCAACATGGCCCATATCACATTTTATTCTCAATACTTTACTTACTTAGCCTACATCTCATACATTTAACATATATTTGCACAGAATCTTATGCCACACAATTTAATAGTAAAATTCATACATTGCCTGTAAAATAAGCCAACCAACATTTAGCGTTTATATACCGAAAATACCTTTCATTTCTTACATAATTATCCTGAAAATATTTTCCACTTTCATCAGTTCATTTTCGCATATACGTATCTGATAAACAGCCCTAAACTCGGAAAAACATAATTTAAATGGTTGGCATTTTGAACTCATACCGAAGCATACACACGTATATATAACATAATTTATTTTCTATTAAATTTGTAAAAATTCTGGTTTAATATATATTTTTCCCCTTACCTGGTTTCTTGAACTACACGAACAGGAATCCCGAAAAATACCTGCAGCGCTCACCCGAACCCTGAATCAAAAATCCTAGTTTCATGTAATTAATCCTGAATAGAATATTATTTTAATATTTCCTAAACCCATAAATTCTAAATAAATAAATATATCCTCAAATATAGCCAAATTACTAAATTTCCCAAATCCTACTTTCGTTCTAGATTGGAGCCTAGAAAACCCCAATTGGAACTTTACTTATGTCAAAATGATGACGATCACGACTAGGAAACCATGGTGGTTCCTGATCTCCGATTTAACAGTAGATTTAATAAGAAATTGAGAAATTAGGGAAAATATACCTTTCCCCAAAAGTGGTGTCTATGCCGCTCTCATGACAAATTTGCTACAGTAGAAATGTCAGTGGCAGAGTTAGGAATCCAACAGCACCTTCTGTTTCCCAATCGATCGAATATCAATTGAGAAATGAGGGAAGAGAGAGAGAGAAGGAGATGAAGAGGCGACGAGTAGGAGAGAACACAAAGAGAGGCGCAGGAGACACCTCTGGAAGAAAGCTTCAGCTTTCTTAACTTTTTTTTTCTTTTTTTCTTTTTACTTACTTAACTTAACTTATGTATATATATAATCACCATTTTACTTAACTTAATTAATTCAAGTTAATAATATTTAATTAACTAATTAATTAATAATTACTCTTAATTTTTTTCTCTACTATTTCTTTTTATTTGTTTATTTAATACATTAATTTAATAGTGTTTAACTAATTAATTGATTAATAGTTTTAATTAATTAATTTTTATTTTATTTTATTTTTTCGGGTTATTACATTCTTCCCTCCTTTAAGAAATTTCATCCTCGAAATTTTTACCAACTAATCAATCATCCATAACCAAATTAAATCATTGTTATCTTAATCATAAACCTATACATGCGCCCTTGACATTATCTGGTTCAGTCGGGATCAACGAGTACTCGTACTGATCCACCTCTACCTAGAGCAATTTGCTAGTTTCCCCCAATGCCATAACCTCTAAAATCAATTAACCAACTTATACCACACATTTCCATATACTCCAATTTAAATATCAAGCACCTAATTGACCACAAACCATTTAAACCACAATACCTAAATTATTCTCCTTCAAAGATTCTCCTCTACAAATCAATCAACCTAACTTTTGAGTTCAAATTCCAAGTTCTAATTTCTTTGCTCGGAAACATCACCATCGATGGATTTGCCATGATTTTCTGAAGCTAACTACTTCTTCAGAAAAACATAAAAGACCATCAAGGGATTTCTGCCCCCAAGTTAACGAAATACAACTCATAATTCGTAACGGTATCTTAATCTACTCATCTCTATCCTTATCACAACTCAATCCTATACTTTGATATAAATCATTCCTAACCTAATGCTCCAATATTACTATATTCAAGCGATGTGAAATTAATCACACTTCCGGCTGGACATTACTCCGATACCATAATGTAACGCCTCGAACCCTTAAACCCGGGTTCAGCGCGTTATACCTGGTAAAATCTCTGGTAATCCATAATCCATTATATACGCATCGGAAAACATAAACATAATCTCCATTACATAATACCAGAGTTTACTAATTCTAACTATAATCCATAATAAATCATCCATCACTTGCATTTCCATAAATCTATATAACTCCCAAAATAATTCAGTATTTTCACAATCATTCCTTACTCAACAGCCTCAAAACATAAAGACATAAAACTTAAATATTTACATTCCCCAAAATTAACATAGAAATAGGCCATTTTCTTTTTCTAATTCCCAATAATGCTATAAAAACATCGAGCTCTCGAAGCTCGATGTCGAAGATATCCTAAAAAAAGATGAATTCATATTCGGGTGAGACATATCTCAGTAGGGGAAGAAACATACATATTAAACATAGCGTGTGGCTAACATGAGGTATATGAAAATCATTTTGATAACATGTGTAAAGCATTTTCATAAACTCTAAAATCATTCTCTAAATCTAAACAATCACATGCAAATGTTTACCCATGAGATTACTCAAGGACAATGGTGATTACATGCCCATACAAGTAGCACCACTCTACTTTGATACTTAGGCAACCCTAAGGTCACAACTAAAGCATACCTGGGCACTCATCTTACACAGTAAGCCCTCAAGTGTTAACTTGTTCTTGTACTCATACATTCAACAATAGTTTACTGACAAAGGCCCTAAGGATAGGGAAATCTACCTGCCCATACAAGTAGGTTCTCTCTTCCCTAGTACGTTATGTAGCTATTGCAACATCTAAAGTTACTAGCGCACTCGCCTTTCTCAGCAAGCCCTCAGGCGAAGAGTACACCTCGCCCAAATAATAGCATGTTCTACGTACATAAATACTTATGATATCATAATACATCATTCTTTCTATCATTATTCAATCATACACACTTGTTCATATTCATAACTTAAACATTACATTGTGTTTCACTTTAAGTAACTCTTTCCCATTTTCATCGTTCACATTTCTCATTTCATTCCATTGCCACTTCATTTTCATTTCATTGTATAATGTTTTCATTTCATTTCATTTCTTCGTACTACAGCTGGTCTTTAGCCATCATCAGTTAGTTTACAGCTCCTTTTAGCTGTCATTACTACAGCTCCTTTTAGCTGTCATCAGTTAGTCTACATAGAAACGTGCTAGATCTGCTAACATGACTGTCTTTTAGCTATATTATATTTACATGGTTGCATTTAGCATACACAAGCAACATGGCCCATATCACATTTTAATCTCAATACTTTACTTACTTAGCCTACATCTCATACATTTAACATATATTTGCACAGAATCTTATGCCACACAATTTAACAGTAAAATTCATACATTTCCTGTAAAATAAGCCAACCAACATTTAACGTTTATATACCGAAAATACCTTTCATTTCTTACATAATTATCCTGAAAATATTTTCCACTTTCATCAGTTCATTTTCGCATATACGTATTTGATAAATAGCCCTAAACTCGAAAAAACATAATTTAAATGGTTGACATTTTGAACTCATACCGAAGCATACACACGTATATAAAACACAATTTATTTTCCATTAAATTCATAAAAATTATGATTTAATATATATTTTTTCCCTTACTTGGTTTCTTGAACTACGTCAACAAGGATCCCGAAAAATACCTGCAGCGCTCACCCAGACCCTGGATCAAAAATCCTAGTTCCATGTAATTAAACTTGAATAAAATATTATTTTAATATTTCTTAAACCCATAAATTCTAAATAAATAAATATACTCTTAAATATAGCCAAATTACCAAATTTCTCAAATCTCACTTTCGCTTTAAAGTGGGGCCTAAAAAATCCCAATTGGAACTTTACTTATGTCAAAATGACAATGATCACGACTAGGAAACCATGGTGGTGCCTGATCGTCGATTTAACAGAAGATTTAACAAAAAATTGAGAAATTAGAGAAAATATACCTTTCCCCAGGAGTGGTGCCTACGCTGCTCCCGCGACAAATCCGCTCCAGTAGAAATGTCGGTGGCAGAGTTAGGAATCCAATAGCACCTTCCGTTTCCCGATCAGTTGAATATCCATCGAGAAATAAGGGAAGTGCAATCACCATTTTACTTAACTTAATTAATTCAAGTTAATAATATTTAATTAACTAATTAATTAATTAATTAATAATTACTCTTAATTTTTTTCTCTACTATTTATTTTTATTTGTTTATTTAATACATTAATTTAATAGTGTTTAACTAATTAATTGATTAATAGTTTTAATTAATTAAATTTTTTTTCCTGGGTTATTACATTTGTATATACTACTAATATGATAATATAAATTGTTTTTGTGTGATATATCTATACATAGGAACTTTTGCTATACCCTGGGTTTTATATGTCATGATTTAACCCCTCGTGACAGGGTTATGCAGCTCGTAGGTTGGACTTACTCTGGTTAGCCTACCAGGCAAGTCAATCTATCTCTATCATCCGCCAATCTAACCCACTGCAATCTCTCCAAGCAATCTTCATATCTATCATCGTCTAACTGGCCACCTCAACACAGATCGCCGGGGAGACTGCAATCTCTCCTGTCACGGTTAAACGGAATCCACATACTATCTGAGTTATGTGGTTGCACTTTATCTGTAATAGCAATGGTACCGTGCTCTGCTGTCTATATGTGTCTGAAATTTCCACAGGGTTTTGATATCGTGTAAGTATACTTATATAAATATATATTTATCTTGCTATTTTAACATGATTTCAAAGCAACCATAACATTATAAATCTAAGCTGTAATATCTGAAATATATGTAATATTTTTCTGTAATATCTATAATATCTATCTGAAATATCTGTAATGTCTATTTGTAATTTCTATAATATATATCTGTAATATCTGTAATCTCTTTCTGATATGTCTGTAATTTTTGTCTAAGTGTTATGGTTTAGAAATCATGTTATTTTGACAAATGCTATAAATCTTACTTTTTTCTAATAAACTTGTATAATTGAATATTTGCAAAATTTCATAATCAACGTATTAAACCATAATAAACTTAGGTCACAAAACTGTATAATTAAAATCTCATGTTGCATATCTGTAATTTTTCTGAAATAATAATACTCATGATATTCTTGAAAAATAAGTTGAACAACATGCTTGTAAATATACATACATAATCTTCTGTATTACATTCTAAAAACTCCCTAGCATAGTATATTTCCCTTACCTAATTTCTGAAAAGCCTCTTCTATATCTGGTCCTACACCCGCAGGGTTCCCCGCTCAATACCCAGAAAACAACATCTTCCAGAACAAAATATCAGTATTTCTTCATATACTATATTTCTTATAACTGTGGGAAAGACAAATACTAAATAAAATGTCTTACCCTGAGATTGTGATGAATTTCAAACCAGCCCCACCAACGATCCACTCCAGTAGACTTGAAGAGAACTTTCCCAGGAGCGTCGTGGTGGCCTTAGATCGTCAAATCAGTGAAAATTCAGCCCAAAAATCTAGAGAAGGTAGGAGAGACGAATAGGAGAGAGAGAGAGAGAGAGAGAGAGAGAGAGAGAGAGAGAGAGAGAGAGAGAGAGAGAGAGAGAGAGAGAGAGAGAGGAGAGCTTTTGCGTGGAAAATTTGCAGAAAATTTGAGTTTAGGCTATTTATACACTGACCTTCATCAACGAGGTCAAGAAGGAAGTTCGTCGACGAATGCCTACTCCTCGTTGACGAAATTCAGGACTTAGAAAAATAGCCTCTCGGTATCTTCTCGTCAACGAGACACGCCCCCTTCGACAAGGCCCACGTGTGTGCTCATCGACGAATCCCTTGTGTTCATCGACGAGACTCTGTTTAATTTTTATTCTTCTTTTCTCTCCTTTTATTTTAAATTATGAAAATTATCTGGGTCTCTATATGTAACACACGAAACCCCTACCCCAACATTCTCCCAAATGCCTTTGATTGCATCTAGAACAATGGGGGCGTGACGAATCGCTATGTTGTCCTCGATCATTCCTTTCTAACCTCTAACTCGATGTATCTCTATCTCCCCTCCAGGACCCCTGTCTGACATTTTCTTGGGGGTTGGGAGACATAGGTCTCTTCCTCCGTTCTAACTCCTTTGCATATCTCTGCAGACTCAACTTTGCAAGGGTGGCTTTATCCACTAGTTCTGTGAAGTCTTGTATCTGCAAACATGTCATATGCTCATGAATCCTTTGATTTAGGCTGCTCTCAAACCATCTCACCTTTTGATATTCATCTAGGACCATGAAAGGTGTAAAGTGGGAAAGTTCTAGCAACCTAGCAGCATATTGTTGAACTGTGAGGGGCCCCTAAGTCAATTTGAAAAATTTCCCCGCCTTCGCATTCCAGGTGGTGGCGAGAAAATATCGGTCATAGAAGACCTGCTTGAAACAACCTCAGGTCATCGCTATAGGTACTGCTTGCTGCTCTTCCAACAGGTTCACTGCTTGCCACCACCGTTCAGCTTCTCCGGTCAGCTTGAAGGTGGCGAAAAAACTTTCTGCTCCTCAGTGCAATTTAGCACTACCAATATCTTCTCCATCTCTTGCATCCAAGTCTCAACCATGATTGGGTCAGCACCACCTGCAAAAGATGTGGGTTTACCTCTAGGATCCATCCTGAATATATAATAGAGGCAAGTTTAAAATTTCTATATCTTAGCATAACTGACATAGTCATAAAATAAGAAACCAAATTAATATTCAAATCCTCAATTAAACATCCAACACCCAATTATCCACAATCATTTTAACCTGCAAGTTCTAATTCTAATTTTTAATCTCTCTGCTTGGAAACATCACCGTCGATGGATTTACAGTGGTTTTCTGAAACCGTCGACTGATTCAGAAAATCACAGAAGTCTGTCAAGGGATTTCTACCTCCATGCTACGAAACAAAACTCAAATTCCTATAGATACTTTTATCTATCTATTCCTATCCTCATCCTAACTCAAACCTATACTCTGATATTAATCCTCCTAAAGTCTACAGAATCTATAACCTAAAGCTCTGATACCACTTGTAACACCCTGAACCCGCCAAGTGGGGCCCAGGGTGTTATGAGACTAATCACGCGTCTCTGATACCATTCACGCAACAAAACTAATTAAAAAATCTCAAATAAAATACTAGAGTACTATATATAACCCAAACGAAAAAGGCATCAACAATTACTTTTCCAGAAATTCAAAAAAGAAAAAACATTATTATACATATTCAGTTCTACTACCACTTACAAGTCTCCCAAATTCTAACCTTGCCTCGAAGCTTTTTAAGCTCAATAACCTGAATGACCTGAAAAGAGTAATAAATCGTGAGGGTGAGACACCTCTCAGTAAGGAAAAAATAAACTATAACAATGTGTGGCTGAAAGTTTAAATAAAACCAAAATATAATCATCTGTTATCCAATATCAATAGCAGCAAAGAAAATACATCATTAACAACATCACTGACATCTGAAGTCATTCACATATACATAATTATTTTAGTGATAATTCTTGAGAATAGGTGTAACACCCCGACCCCGAGGGGCCTGGGATATTAACTTTTTACTACTAATTTACAGCGGAAGCAAATAAACTCAATTTTTATTCAAACCAGAGCGCTAATTATTCATGTTACAATCACTTATTTCAAAAGAAGAAAATTACACAAACGTAAATATCTGAAATCATACTATTTTCTAATTAATCTTTATTTTTCTAATCTCCACCCGCATGCTTGCTAAGCCTGATTTCCGACATGTCCTTCAGAGTTATCTGAAATAAAATATGATTGGGGTGAGACGACGCTCAGTAAGTAAATAAGATTATTATTAGTGTGTGGCTAAAATGAGCTTTTAAAGAATTTTGTAAAACAATATTTAATAATATAACTTCAAGACTGCTTTTAGAATAAATATAAATTTAAAAATTTCTGCATAAAACTTTTGTCATCAATTTCAACAGTAAATTTTTATAATCATATATTATAACTGCTAAATTAAACTTTTAACTTTAAAACTGTAAAAACATTTAATGATAAACATACATATACTTTTCCTTATACGTTTTCCTTAGATCGTCATTTAAGCACCAGAATGATCCTTTTCACGTAAACTTATACTTTTTCATTCAAATCATCAGTAACTTGTATACGTAATTAAATATGTATAAACATATATTATAAAAACCACCCTTAGGCCTGTTTGCCGTAAGTCATGTTTACCCCCATGACTGGGTTGTGCGGTCCGAAGACTGGACTTAGCTGGCTGGCCGACCAAACTAAATCAACGTACGTAAACTTTAAGTGAGATTTTCCTTATTAAGTCCTGGACTTAAACCAGGTGTGCACTCAGGAGAAATCCACTAACATAAATAACCACTCTGTAAACAGTGTGGGTGCACTCTGATCCGTATAAACTTTAAGCTGCGGGTACCGAGCATCTGTAACTTTGAACTTTCGTTGCCATAAGGGGTTTGAAAATCATCTTATTATCATTTATGCAATTTAAAATAATATCGTGAAAATCTCATCTTTACTCATATTTACATAAAAAAATGTAACGTAGAAATAAACTCATGCCACACAATTTTTGTGTTAAAAATATATATAATTTTATTTTTGAATAGAAAGAAATGCTGAAAATTTACCCGAGGGGATTGGAACATTTCTTAACCCAAAAATAGATGCAAGTATATTAAAGATAGAACTGGTATAATTAAATATGCGTGAAAATGAACTCATGAAAATTTTGTGGAACTAATTGACATAATTAAAATTTACGTACAAAATAAACTCGGGTATGAATTTAAAAGAAACTAACATAATCAAAATTTACTTACAAATAAACTCGGGTATAAATTTTGAATAAAAATACTAACATAATCAAATTTACTTACCTTCTTCTTTTACCGTGTGCTACGAACACAATAATTATCTATAAGAAATGAGATCGGAAAGAGTGGGTGAGTGAGAACTTACTCAAAATTCTCACTCCACCACAAATTCTTTCACTCACTAATCCTTCTCTTCCTTAGAAAATTGTTGTGAAAAATGAAGGTTGAGAGCTCCCTATTTATAGGAAAATTTTGGAGAAGAAATGGAATTTATAAAAGTATGGGGAGATGGGTGAAATTATAATTTTTAAAAATTAAAGAATGGGCAAGGGATGGGCAAGGTATGGGTTGAGTGGAGGCTATTTGGGAGTGCTTGCCACCATTCCCACTAAATAAATTTTTAATTAATTACTTACCTAATTAATTAATCCATTACCTAACTAATTATTTTATTATTTTATTATTTTTCTTAATCATTATTATCATTATTATTATCATTGTTATTAATTTTAAACTTGAGTGGAGGCCATTTGGGAGTGCTTGCCACCATTCTCACTAAATAAATTTTTAATTAATTACTTACCTTATTAATTAATCCATTACCTAACTAATTATTTTATTATTTTATTATTTTATTATTTTTCTTAATCATTATTATTATCATTGTTATTAATTTTAAACTATATTTAGTATTTATTTTATTTTATTTTATTTTTGAACAAGAATTAAATTTAAATTTTAAAAACTCATGTGGGCCCCACATGGTCTTGTGGGCCCCATGTAGTCTTGTGGGCCCCACACAATTTCGAGACCCAAATGGATCGTACGTAATTCCAATAACTCTTATACGATTTTATGCATCCTGCATAGTTTTGAGACTTGTGAAAACCTTCATACGGTTTCGGGACTCATGTGGGCCCCACACAGTCTTGTGGGCCCCGCATAGGATACCTATATTATTATTATTTTATCATATATTTCTTCAAGTTATATCAGTTAAAACATTGTTTTATGTACTCATTTACGTATATAAACAGTGTCTTGTGGCTCCGGGACTCATATGGACCCCACATAGTCTTGTGGGCCCCACATATGATACCTATATTATTATCATCTTATTATGTATTTCTACAAATTATGTCTGTCAAAACACTATTTTATGTATATATACTTATTTACGTATACAAACAGTATCTATCCTGTTTATCTTATGAAATTCCATTTTGACCAGGCCGACCTCCAGGGAGCGACTGAGCCGCAATGGTCTCTGAGCACTCGCTAAGACAAGGTCTTTCTTAGGCATCAAACATGGAATCAAGGATCCTACAGAAAAACACTTCTGTATTGATATTAACTTAATGACTATTTTTATTTTTTTATTATTATTATACTTTAATCATATATATATATATATATTTTTGGGTCATCACAATAGGGAAGATTACTTGCCCATACATGTAGCTACCCTCTGCTATAGTACTAATACCAAGGCACTCACCTTACTCAGTAAGCCCTCGAGTTACGTATCTAGGCAAAGTCTCCGAGAATAGGGAAGATTACCCACCCATACAAGTAGCTTCCCTCTACTTTGGTACCAATTGAAAATTACCAGGGCACTCACCTTTCTCAGCAAGCCCTCGGGTGGAGAATTTTACTTTGCCATAAATACTTATGTAATTAAATTTACACGCATCCAACGCTAATCATTTCACAAGATCCATGAATATATGCGTATCACAACCAATCCACATAGGATACACACATACTTCATTCACACCCACACAGGGTCCATATCCACACAAGAAATATAGTCCACACATGACTCATTCGTAAAAATGTTTAAGTCAATGCCACAAGGTTCTGATACCAATTGTTGGAATTGGTGTATTCCCAAGAAGGGGGTGAATTGGGTATTTAAAAATCTATTTCCTATGTCAAATTAACCAGCAACAGTATTACACAAGCCTAGGGACTTTCTATACAATTATAAACTTAATCAAGAATCAAATGCAAACATTCTAGTGCTGAAATTTAAATTGTAGAAATTAAAAGGAGACACAAAAAATGTTATCGGGGTTCGGCTAATACTGCCTACATCCCCGCCTCAAGCTCACAAGCAAGAGGATTCAACTATAGCTCACTTAATGGGTAAAGAGGCACCTAATACAACAGGGCTAGTCGGGGACTATTCACAGGGCTAGTCTCCCTCTTCCAACCATATGTTGAGAATACAACAAATAATCAAATATTTTTATCGTACAACCAGAATGCTTCTATACTAAGCAGATATGTACCACGATGCTTAATCAATTTATGTACTCACATATGATAGGATATTAATCTCAAGTGAGATTTCGTTAACCAATGTGTTGACTCTCTCTCTCTCTCTCTCTATATATATATATATATATATATATGTCAATGCGTGTATGTGAGAGTAAGACTTTTGATTTCAGGATAATGTGCTTGTAATGTGGATAATCATAAGGTCTCTATAACCCTTAAACAAATATCACAATAATATTGTTAAAATGTGAAGCACAATAGATAATAAGGTTAAGCTTGCTAAAAATGTTTTTGTCAAAGCACAAAGCAAGCTTATGAATCTTGCAATGAGGATGCAAGATCTTAAGCCAAGTAAAAGTTTTTCCCAATACAATATTTATAAGTGAAATATTATGGGAAAAACCTTAAGCAACTCTCCAAAAAATCAATACACAATCAAATAAAATGTGGGAGAGTTAAAACTTGTAAGGTGAATATAAAACACTAATCTCTCTCAAAATAAAAGCCTAGATGAGTATGTAGAAGAGATTTTGGCAATAAGTATGAACAATATGGAAGTAGGAAAGATTTTGCCCAATAAAGTTTTTAGAGACTTTTGGCCAATCTAAAACCCTAATCATTTCTTAATTTTGCAAATTAGGAGGTATTTATAGAGTTGGGAAGAATTATAGTGTTGGGGACACGCTGGCTATTTTGGAAAAGATTAAGTGAGTTTAATTTAAAATAATTCAGTTTAACCTCGATAAAAATTGAGCAACCTGAGAGGTTCGGTCGACCATTTTTGAGGTTCGATTGACCAGGTTACTCAGTTTGGTTGACCAGGGTGTTTTTGAACTGAGGTGATGGTCGACCAGACTTGAGGCGATTTTGGAACCTTCGAGGTTCGGTCGACCAAGCTAAGTTCAATTGACCGAATTTGGATGTTCAGTCGACCGGGCCTTTTTTCAACTTCAAGTTCAGTCGATCAGGGCATTGAGATTTTCCCACATGCCAGTTTGGTCGACCAGGGCGTTGATGTTCATTTTAAGGACGGCCAATCAAATGGTCAAACTTTGGACCCTAGGAAGGTTCGGTTGACTGAAGTTCTATGTGTGTTCTGGTTCAGTCGACTGAACACACAAAGATTGTGCATTTTGGTCCTATTTTCATTCGAAGTCACCCATATTCACATGATTATTACTTTCTAAGATATTTGGGGGCTTTTTCATGTAATAATTTAGGACCTATGGTCAGTCTAAGGTCTTTGAGCTTATCTGTCCTATCATGCACGCAGTGCATTAATTATTACAGACCATTAATACTTAAATATTGCATACCCAAATAAAATTTAATTAAATTACAATAAATAAATATTCTGGGTCTTTATCTTCTTCAAGTCCATGTGCACCATATGGAACTTCCAATTGATCCTGCACACAAACTCATCAAACATTAAATAGTAAAGTATTTGTCATAATCAAAATGGGATATGATCTATAAGGTCAACAGAAATGTTTGTTTGGAAACAAATCTTGGATGTAAGTTGGTGCTCAAAGATGTGAGACATGTACCCGACATTCGGCTAAATTTGATATCTACCGGAAAGCTTGATGATGAAGGGTTTGACAACCATTTTGGTGATGGAAAATGGAAGCCCACAAAGGGTAATTTGGTGGTGGCTAAAGGCAAGAAGATTGGTACACTCTATATGATGCAAGGTAAAATTGGTAATGGTATTGTGAATGTAATTGAGAGTCACTCTTCCACTGATTTGTGGCATAAGCGACTTGGGCACATGAGTGAAAAAGGAATGCAGTTTTTGTTCAAAAAGAAGCTTCTACCCGAAATGAAAGGTACTTCTCTTAAATCTTGTGTTCATTGTTTGACCGGTAAGCAACATAGAGCTTCTTTTCGTACAAAGTTTGTTACTAAAAAATCTAATGTTCTAGATTTGATACATTCCGATGTATGTGGTCCTTTGAAAGTTAAATCTCATAGTGGTGCACTTTATTTTGTTACTTTCATTGATGGTTGTTCAAGAAAAGTTTGGGCTTACACTTTGAAGACTAAAGATCAAGATTTAGATGTGTTTAAGCATTTTTAGGTTAAAGTTGAAAGGGAGATTGGAAAGAAGGTGAAATGTGTGGGCTCGGATAATGGTGGAGAGTACATTGGCCCATTTGATGCATATTGTTATAGCCAAGGCATTAGACATTAGAAGACCGTCAAGAAACCCCCCTCCCCTAACAAAATGGAATTGTCGAAAGGATGAACCGCACCATACTAGAGAGAACAATATGTATGCTCTCTTATGCAAAGTTACCAAAATCATTTTGGGGTGAAGCAATGAGGATGGCAGTGGACTTGATTAATTTGTCTCCTTCAACTCCTTTACTTGGTAAAGTTCCCGAAAAAATTTGGAAAATTAAGGATGTCACTTATGATCACTTGAAAGTGTTTGGTTGTCGTGCATTTGTTCACATTCCAAAAGATGAAAGATCCAAACTTAATGACAAAACAATGCAATGTATTTTTCTTGGCTATAGGCATGATGAATTTGGATTTAGATTGTGGGATCCGGTTGACAAAAAAATTGTTTGAAGTCGGGATGTTGTATTTTTTGAAGATCAAACAATTGGAGATTTTGGCATGGTTAAGCAACCACAATCTAATGGGAATGATTTTGTTGACTTAGAGTCACCTTCTCCACCTTTGGCACATCATGAAAATATGGAAGATGTTCTTCCACCTCTTGAAGATGTTGGAAATGATGAAATTCCTAGTGACGTTGAAGATGAAAATGAGGGGGAGCAACAAGTTCAAGAGCATGCTCCATTGAGAAGGTCTTAAAGAGAGCCTAAATATCCATCAAGTGATTATGTTACTCTAACAAATCAAGGGGAGCCCAAAAGCTATCAAAAAACCATGAACCATGAAAATAAAGTTGAATGGATGGAGGCTATGCAAGAGGAAATGAATTCCATAGTTGACAATCATACTTATGATTTGGTTAAACTTCCTCCTGGAAAGAAAGTTTTGAAAAATAAATGGGTATTTAGGTTGAAAACTGATGGAAAGAATCTTCGGTACAAGGCTAGGCTTGTGGTAAAAGGCTTTGGTCAGAAAAAGAAAATTGACTTTGATGAAATATTTTCATCGGTTGTGAAAATGTCTTCTATTTGGGTTGTTCTTGGCATGACAGCAAATTTGAATTTAGAAGTTGAACAACTAGATGTGAAAACCACTTTCTTACATGGTGACTTAGAAAATGAAATTTACATGGAACAACCAGAAGGCTTCAAACAAAAATGGAAAGAGAGTTTTGTGTGCAAATTAAAGAAAAGTTTGTATGGGTTAAAGCTAGCACCACGGAGATGGTACAAGAAATTTGATTCTTTCATGATTGATCATGGTTACTCAAAAACCTCTTCAGATGATTGTGTGTTTTTGAAAAATTTTTCGGATGGTACTTATATTATTCTCTTACTCTATGTTGATGATATGCTCATTATAGGACAAGGGACTTCTCCAAGATTGACAAGTTAAAGTTGGAGTTGAGCAAGTCTTTTGCTATGAAAGACTTGGGACTGACAAAGCAAATTCTTGGCATAAGAATCGTCCGTGATCGTGAAAAAGGGCAAATTTGGTTGTCTTAAGAAAACTACATTGGAAAAGTACTCAAGAAGTTCAATATGGATAAAGCAAAACTCGTTGGTTGCCCACTTGCCAGTCACTTCAAGCTTAGTACAAAACAAAGTCCTACAAGTAAGAAAGATAAGGAAGAGATGAAAAAAATTCCTTATGCTTCGACTGTTGGTTCCTTAATGTATGCAATGGTTTGCACAAGACCATATTTAGCTCACATCATTAGAGTTATTAGTCGGTTTCTCTCTAATCCAGGAATGGAGCATTGGTTAGTGGTAAGATGGATTCTCCGATACCTTAGAGGCACTTCAATGTTGTGTTTGTGCTTTGGAAATGGTAAATCTACGCTCCATGGATTCACAGATGCCGACGTGGCTGGTGATGTTGATTCTAGAAAATCCATTTCAAGTTATTTGATAACTTTTGCAGGGGGAGCTGTGGCATGGCAATCTAAATTATAGAAATGTGTTCCTCTATCTACTATGGAAGTCGAGTTTATTGTCATTACGGAAGCTTGCAAAGAATTTCTTTGGTTAAAGAGATTCCTGAAAGAGTTGGGTTTGGAACAAGAAAGGTATGTTCTTTTTTGTGATAGCCAAAGTGCAATTCATTTGAGTAAGAATTCTATCTTCCATTCAAAGTCAAAACATATTGATGTTAGATATCATTATATTCGAGATGTGTTTGATAAGAAATTATTGCAACTTAACAAAATTCGTACTAACGATAATGGTTCGGATATGATGACAAAAGTATTTTCTAGAGACAAGCATGTGAAGTCTATGGTTTTGGCCGAATTGGTGGAATTGTCCCCATAAGTTGGGAGGGGGAGATTTGTTGGGTTTCCCTCCTTGTGGGGCCCAAGATATTAAAAAGTTTTTTTAAATGTTGTTTGGCTTCTCAAGAAGCCTGTCTACCATGCCTAGTTGTTCCTGGGCTTCTCCCAGACGGTGCTTCATGCGCACAGCTTAGCACAAAGTGGCAGCCCCCAAATCTTTTCCTCCATTTAGATTCTCGGCACAATAATAGCAGAGCAAGCCGCTCCACTTTGGGCTTCCATCTCCATTTTGATTTTATACACAGAGCCTCAACCAACTCTTCACGCCTGTGCCGGTTGTTTTCTCTAGCTGTTGGTCATCTTCTGCTGTAGCAACCTACTGCTCCAACTACGTACCATTATTAACAACATATTGGGATATTCTGGTTGTATTTTTTTGGTTGGTTCTTTTGGGAGCTTTGTTCATAATATTGGTGAGACATTTCCATCTTACTACACTTGTTTATACATTATGTCTTTTGTATCCACTTTGTATGAATTTGGTGATAGTGGATTTGGTCCGCCGTGCCCCGTGGACGTACCTCAACATTTGAGGGAACCACGTTAAATTTTGTGTCTCATTTTTATTTATTATTTGCATTAGACCATTGATTAACTTGTGTGAATTGTTTCATACATATTCATATAATTATTTTTCCTAACAAGAAGTAAATTATATATTTTTCTCCATTCAGATCAAACATACGCAAAGTTTAATAATTTAAATTTAATTAACTCTAATGTTGCGCTTGAAAACATAGATTTCAATCCTTGAATTTAAATTCTCTACATTTAGGAGTGACTCACTCGAAAAATGAGCAACTCGGAACCTATCCCAAGTATAGGAGTTCTGTCGTGTAATATTAAACCCAAGGGCTAGATCGTCTCTTCAGGGAATGCGTTTAATCTCAGATTTAACGTTCTTCCAATCAAATTAAATTGCACTAAACTCGGTTCAGATTCGGAGTTTTTCAGAGTTGTTCAATTTTACTTTTGATGAATTAGATGGCACGTAATTTAAAAAAAATCCTAAAACTAACATGTACTAAATAAAAGAAACAAGAATAGAAATCCTAATTTACTTAAAGAAACATTGGGACACGTACTAATTAAAAATGGAAACTACAAATAAGGAATTAAAACACGCTAGAATAGAAACTTTAATCTACCTAAGGAAACATCGACACACCCCCACTAATTAAAGATGGTAACTTAGAACATGGAATTAAAAACACACAATGGAAACTAAACTAGACACGTACTAAAAAAAACCGAACCTACTAAAAATCAAACCTTTAGCACAATTAAGAGATCAAATCAAGACTCACAATTTAAATGCAAACATGAATTCAACGGAAATTTAAAAAACGCAAACAATAACGGAACACAATAAAAACACAACCTTTACTAATCATAGACCCTAACTAAATCAAATTTCGACAAAAAAAAAAATATCTGAATTTAATTAAGAATGCTAAATTAAAATAACTATCAATTAGATAAACAAAGAGATTAATTTAACAATAATAAAATACCCAACATTACTCAACTTAAACAAAAAGAAAGAAAACTCCAATAACATTAAAAAAAGAACTAAACTTTCTTCAATATTCCAAGATTCAAAGAAAAGTAAATAAAAGAAAGAAAGAAAGGAAAAGAGAGAGAGAGAGAGAGAGAGAGAGAGAGAGAGAGAGAGAGAAACAAATCCACAGAGCCGTGGCAGCAGCTGCGGCTATGTGTGGGTTGGTTTGCGGCTGTGGCATGGAGCAAGGAACAGCGGGAGAGTGGCTCACGGATCTGCTGGTGGTGTTGGCGGCCGCCGGAGAAAGCAACAAAGTGCAGCAAGAGCTTTTTGTGCTACGGCAACAATGGACAAAAGAGGTTTGAGCGAGAGAGAGAGAGAGAGAGAGAGGGATAAAGGGAAGGAGAACAGAGAATAGAGAAAAGAGAAAGAGAGCAAAGCAGAATTTAAAAGAACAAAAAAAAAAAACAAACTAAAGAAGAAGAAGAAGAATAGAGGAACAGAAAAGAGCTTGGTGCGCAGGGCACCCGCCGGGAAAGAGGGGAAGAGAAGAATAAATAGAGATTGGGGAAGAAAGCCCTAGACCCGGATTAGAGATTTGACCCATTTAGAGGACCCGAATTATTATATTTTTTTGTTCTCTGTTCATTGCAAATCTGACTCTTCTGGAGTCATTTTCTCACAAAACTCAAAACACGAAAGTTGTAGATAATCCTTTCCTCTTTCTCCAGAAATTTGAATCGTCTCGATCGGAGTTTGGACGAAAAAGTTATATATGAAATACGAACAGGTATCGGTTTTGATTCCCGGGAATTTTCCTGCGACAAAAAATTACCAAAACTTTATAAATAGAATAATAAAGTTCAAGAATGATGATTTTGGCACTTTATTAAAATATTGGATAATTTTGGACATTTAATTAAAAATATAAACGGTAAAGCTCGGGTTAAGCGTCCAATTACGCAATTTTGACGCATAATCAAGGAGCATGAAATTTGGATCTTATATTTGAATTTGGATGAATTTGAATAAATTTTAATATGATTTTATATTACATTCAATCCAAATATAATACAAATCCAAATCCAAGTTAGTGAATTTGGATAAAATTGAATATAATTTTATATTATATGTTCCCTAAATATACACAAAATTCAAATTGACGACCTTTCCGGCCAAACATAGGGTAAGACTTTCTTTGAATTAGGGGGAAAAACTAAAAAGTGAAAGGATCACTATTCCTTGTTTGGTTACAAAAATGAGTTAAGAAATTATGAATTTTGAGAAATATTCTCTTCTAGAAGGAATCGAAAAGTAAGGTTTAATTAATAATTATAAATAAACTTGGTATGCAAGCGAGTGGGACTAATGGAAATTAATGTGAACATGCATTCCGTGTTGGACTATAGTTTGTCTCCTTTGGCCCATTCAACTTCCTAACTCCACCTAAATGCTAGGCCATTATACATTTTCAACCTTTACTTAGTCAATATTTGAATTAATTACTTTTCAACATTAATTAATTTTCAAGGTCCACTTACTTTTCTAGTCTCCTAAATAAGAATTGTTATTCATTGAAGTATAGAGTTATAGGACTTATCGTGACCAAGTTAGGATATTTCTAAATAAAAGTAATTAGAAACGAGAAAGAAAAATTAATAGGTTGAATGAAGTGTAATCACTACGAGAAGGACTAAGGATTTTTTGTTTGATAAAAAGCACCAACTAAGAATAGATCTTTGCATATATATATATATTAGGTACCAAATGAATAGACCTGACAAACCCCTTGTATAGCTTCTTCGATTTCTCAATAAAGAGAAATATGACCAACCATGGTTCGAATATATATATATAATTTCTTTTTTGACACTTTTTACTATTAGATAGTCTCCATAAATCTCATGATAGGTACCTCATCCATTGACGCACCCCTTTTAATTCACCGGGGTAAACTCTCAAATGGGAATCGAACCCGTGACCTTGGGGTCACCAAAGTCGTCACAAGGCGCTCTTACCACTTGAGTCAACCTGACTGGGCTAAAAGGATATATTAAAACGAAACAAAAAACACCCAACACAAATTATTTAAACGACCGAACAAAACGCAAACAGACAAAACTAATGTGCCAGAAACAGCCAACCAAGAACAATCCCAATGAATTGGCAGACAAATTAACCGCCTAAATCAGCTAAAATGCAATGCAATTCTTCCCGGTTCAACTTCGAAAGAATGGGGTAGGACCTTATACACATTACCACATGCCTACTATAAGTGATCAAACGGTAGGATAAATCTCATATTGCAGTACTGTGTTTGTAAGGTGTTAGATCACTCATGATAAATATGTGTCATGTGAATATGTGTTCACAAAATGATCCTTCAAACACTTCACCAAAAAAGAGATTTTGCCCTTTGCAGAGGAGTGCGACCCTATCTACTTTCACAACGAACAATATTTCGCAATTAGTGTACTACTTTACCATAGCAGGTGAAAAATTTTCTTATAGAAGCACTAAATTAAAATTTTTTTTTTTCAATCAGTAGGGCTGTCATTACTTACTAATTAACAAAATGATAGATCATTCAAAAACAAATTCATACGTGGAGACTAAGCGTTTGTTTAATGGTTGAAAATATATAAATTTTTACTTAATTTTTATTTTTAGTTAGAGATATTTGTATAGGAAAAGTTAAGAAAAGCTTATTCATAATTTAAATTTTAAAAACTTAAGAAAAGTTTTTCCAAAGGGAAAGAGAAAAGAAGGGGTGATGGAGGGGCCTAGCTAGTTGTTATTTTGGTAAACTGCCTATAACATTAGCACTAATTAATTATTAATTAGATATATACAGCACAGCACAAAGTAAAGCCATGTTCATGCATATAGCTGGCTAGCCTGCCGACCACACCAACTTCCTTTATATTAAACTCATCGCTGCACAAACATTTGGCGTCGCATGAATTAAGGTGGGCGCCGGAAAAAGCAACACGCATGCATGCATGCACGCAAGAGAGAGAGAGAGAGAGAGAGAGATTTCCACAAAGTTTGAAAAAAATGGAGGTGCATTCTAATTAAAAGCTAAGCCAACGTATACGCAGCCATTGAGAAGCTCAGAAGGTTTAGTTTTTAATTGAATTGCACGAGGTTCTATATATGCTGTCCCCTCCCATCTCTTTCATGTTCTTCATCATTCTACTTCTACAGGCTAGCTAGCTAGCTAGTTCTCTTCAATTATAATTTACAAAAGAAGGGTCTCCACTGATTTAACAAGTTAATTCTTTAATGTTTTTTCTGTGTTTGGGTGGAAATCTAACCACCCTCTTTAGAGCATTTTGTCAAAAGTTCTTCAATGCATGTGTGAATGTTTTGTGTATATATATTTTGTATATGTTGCGTAATATGGACTCATGCTTTTTGAATTCTTACACGACAACAAGTGCTTGATAATTTTTTTATTATTTAATTGGTTGTGTCTTGTCAAGCATGTATATATAAGTAAGCATTCTTCGATTTGAATTCCCTCGTATATATATAAATTATTTAATGATTTCATGATAGTAGAAAGTATATTGTATTGATACTCAAACTTAATATGTTGATAAATTTATAATATAAAGTATGAACATTTTTATAGAAATTTTTGTCCCAATTTTTATAAAAGTCACATTTCATATATATATATATATGTAGCTAAGGTAGAGCTATATATAATGTGAGAATTAGCATAAAATTTTAATTAATGCAGGTGTTTTAAGAACTTTCTTGAAGTTGCTCCTCTTTATATATTTCGATTTGGGTGTTAATTAAATTGCCTAAATTGTAAGACCCTAAACTTATGTATTTGCATGTAGAATAACGGTAAACTAAAACTTAGATCCGAGAGATGCATTTCATTGACCATATACGCAGCTACCATCAAAGGATTTATCAAATATGGCGACCTAAAGCATCCACAATCGATTCTAGCTAGTAGGGATGTTATATTCAGGAGATAACAATTGATATATTTATGGAAAGGTACCTACAATTTTTGACATGCGGAAATTGAAACCTACGAGTACTTCACAAATATTGCACTTTAGACTATCAAAGATATCAGTATTATTGCAATAGACTAATGAAGAGGGAGAGAACATCTGTCATGTTCTACAGCTAGTTCAAATGGAAATATTATAATGCTAAGGTTTGTACTCAACCTAATAAATATTATACGCATCGTATGTGTGTTATTGGTCGATACATGGATCGGGCAAAAATTATTATTTGTAGTCTATCTAGCTATGAAATGGATTTACGTGGCTTATCTAATTTTGTTAGGGCTTGGACAAGAGGTAATTTTTTGTTGTTTATGACTTAGTGTTATTAGATATTGTTGCATTACTCACTCTTGAAGCTACATTCACCATGACAATGGGTAAAGGAAGCTTAGTGGTTGAAAAGCTTGTTTGGCTATTTGGTAGGTATGATGTAGGAATTAATAATAATTGTTGTATTGTACATGTACCTAATAGCTAAATATTTCATTGATTTGACTTAAAATCATATGTTTATAAGAGAACAAAATAGTTTAATATTTAATATTAGTTAAGGATTGATGATATTTTTGTTAGCTCTTAAAATAATAACCTTGACTTAGTCGTTCACTTTGTAATTGAGAGTCATGTGCCCACGAACGTATGTTTCCAAAATCAAAGCATGAAATTGATTAGTGCTTATTTCGCCATTTTTTTTTTACTTTTTTTATTATTTTACTATTATGCCATTTTGAAATTTGATCATAAATAATTTATGATACAAAATAAATGGATAGTCAAAAATCAACAATCATATCAAATGTTTTATCTTTGGAACTTTGAACTATATCGATCAATACCTATGAATCTCTTCAATATGCCGATCAAGTTTAGTCATTTTGTAAGCATTGTAACCTACAATAAAATAAAGACACGTTGAAGGTAATTCTGACCTAACGATGTCCCTCCAAAACGAATCAATGCAAGATCTTAGGAATCATGGAAGGAGGATTACATAGATTGTCTACCTTTTCTTTATCACTTTTCCTTTTTTTTTTTTTTGTTAAATGACTAATCAATTTTTCTTCGTGGCTGGATAATATAAAAGAAAAAAAATTACATATGAAATAAGTTAAAATTTCAATCTAAATATTAAGACTAATGTTAACAATACAAAAAATTGCAACAATATATAATTATAGCATGGAACTTGAATGAAAATACAATCTTATTATTAGTAAATTTGTATAGGGAAACTGTATCTAGAATAAACAATTTCATTAAACAATGCTTTTAAAACACATATAGCACAAAAAATATTTAAGTATAATTTTTTTGTATGTTTTTAGTGAGATTAATTGTCAATTAAATCACGAAAAAAAAAAAATCAACCTAACTTCCTTGGTTAGTGAGAACTTGGAAAACACAAAATTGTAATAATATATCATTTTAGTATGGAATTAAACATTACATTGAAATAGATAGAATAATTAAAATTATTCTATACTTTTAGTAGATGTAAATATAAACAAATAATAAAATAAGTAGAAACTAATGATGGGTGGAGGGGACTCACTCAATCACTAGTTGTGATTGAAATTTAGTGAGGATTACACTCAATTTGCACAATAAACATTCAATTGATTTCAATATGAAAAATTACAGAGGAATTCAAAATACACAAACACTTCTTCTCACTGGTTAATGTCTCTCTCTACACCACATATTACATTACACACGCACATATCTATTTATATTGAAAAATGAATGGTAAGTAGGATTAAATTCAAACAAGTATGCTGGTTGGTGAATGTAGGTTGCCTACTCTCCAATGCAATTCAACAACAGTGGGCTAGGATTGATGGAGCTGCCACCGTCAAGTTTAGTTTAAATTTTCAACATCCCCCTTTAAACTTGACTCTCCTAGCTTTGTCATTCCGAGTATTGTCTTTAGTCTTGCAAAAATATCATGCCTGAGTGGTTTTGTGAAAATATCGGCAATCTGATCATATGTTTTGCAAGATATCAACTCCACTTCTTTCTTCTTGACATACTTCCTGATAAAATGATGCCGAGCATCAATATGTTTGCTTCTTTCATGGTAAACTGGATTTTTCGCAAGTGCAATCATTGATCGATTGTTGGTGTAGAATTCTATGGGGTTATTTTGAAGAAATCTCATATACTTCAGTACATTCCTGATCCATATACCATGACAAATAATTGAGCTGGCAGCAACATACTCAGCTTCACATGATGACAACGTTACAATGAGTTGCTTCTTTGATGACCATGTAAATGTTGTATCTCCCATGAAGAATGTGAATCCAGTCGTGCTTTTTCTTTCATCAAGATCTCTTCCCTCAATCACTATTTGAATAGCTGATAAGTTTGCAATCACCTCTCGATCAATAGAACATACCATCAGTAATGGTACCCTTGAC
Source organism: Malania oleifera (assembly GCF_029873635.1). NCBI lineage: Eukaryota > Viridiplantae > Streptophyta > Magnoliopsida > Santalales > Ximeniaceae > Malania > Malania oleifera. Next base: position 23,450,244 of record NC_080419.1, on the reverse strand, counting down.
ATAACGGAGTATCCTCTTCGCTACATTCAGGTGGGACTAGTCAGGAGTCTCCATGTACCTGCTGACTAGTCCAACTCCATAGAGTATGTATGGTCTGTTGCACGTCAAATACCTTAAGCTTCTAACCAGACTCTTGAAGTATATGGGGTCAACATCTCCTTGCTCATTCTTTCTCAATTCCAATCCCATTTCAACTGTAGTTATCACAAGATTGCATTTATCCATCCCAAACTTCTTCATTACTTTTTTTGCATAGTGCCTCTGGGAGATGAAGATTCCCTTCTCGCTTTGCACGACTTCTATGCCAAGGAAATGAGCCATCTAGCCAATCTCTGTCATTTCGAACTCTTTGACCATGCTCCTTTTGAAAGCAACAAACATCTTTGAATTGTTGTCGGTGAAAATTAGATCATCAACATATAGGCAGGCAATCAGCATGCTCCCGCCTGTCTTCATCTTCATGTATAGCGCATGCTCGTAGGGACACTTCTCAAATCCATTCTTCTAAAAATAGTCATCAATTCTCATGTTCCACGCACGAGGTGTCTGCTTCAAGCCATAGAGTGTTTTATTCAGCTTGTACACTCTATCTTCTTTGGGTTTCTTCACATATCCAGGTGGTTGATCGATATAGATATCTTCTTCCAGAAAACCGTTCAGAAATGCTGATTTCACATCCATCTGATAAATCTTCCATCCATTTTGTACTGATAATGAAATTAGTAATCTAATAGTTTCAAGATTGGAAATCGGGGCAAAGATTTCTCCATAATCAATCTCTTCTTTCTTCTTGTAGCCGTTGGTGAAAAGTCTTGCTTTGTATCTTTGAACTTCTCCTTGAGCGTTCTTTTTGGTCTTGTAGACCTATTTCACACCTAGTTTTGCGGCCCTTCATGAGATTTGTCAACTCCTAAGTCTTGTTCTTCTCAATGGATTGAATATCCTCATCCATCGTTTTTCTCTATTTTTCTTTTTTGTTAGCCTCTCAAAGCTAATCGGGTCGCTGGTCAACAACAGACAGCATAGAGTAACATATTCTTCTATAGAACTTGTAGTTTCATATAGATCAGCTAGAGTATGGGCTCCTCTAGGCCACATGTCTGAGATTTCACGCTCAATTGGTGATGGAGCTTCATTCCTCTATGGTGAACCATGTGGAGGTGTCTGCAGCTCGAGAACTTGTGACTCGATAGCCACTTCTCTTGTCTGTATGGGTTCTTCTCCTTCAAGCGTCAATTCTGCATCTTTGGAAGATTCGGCCTGGTCCCACTTCTAGGATTCATTTTCTTTAAAAATGGCATCCCTAATGTGAATAACTTTCTTGTTGATGGGATTGTATAGTCTATATCCCATGGTGTTGTCACCGTATCACCAACAAGGATATATTTTTCTCCTTTATCTTCCAACTTTGTCCTTATTGCCTTTATGATCTTGGCATAGGCTATGGAGCCAAACACTTTAAGATGACTCAAACTGGGTTTGTGAGTACTCCAGACTTCATATGGTATCTTTATATCAAGACTCTTTGTAGAACACCTGTTAAGCAGATAAACTGCACATGATACTGCTTCTGCCCAAAAACTCTTGGGCACATTTTTATCCTTTAACATGCTCCTGGCTATGTTAAGGATCGTGCGATTCTTTCTCTCAGCTACACCGTTCAACTGGGGAATGTAGGTCGGTGTGAACTATTTTTGTATCCCTTTTTGCCTAAGGAATTTCAAGAAAGTTTCGTCCTTTAAACTCTCCTCCTTGGTCTAATCAGAGTGACTTAATGCGATAGACACACTGTTTCTCCACAAGGGTTTTGAACTCTTTGAACTTGTTGAATACCTCTAACTTCCTTTTCAAGAAGTAGACCCAAGTCTTCCTACTATAATTGTCAATGAAGGTGAGGAAGTATCAGTTGTGTCCATTTGAAAACGACCTCAATGGACCACGCACATCTGTGTGAACTAGCTGGAGCGGCATGGTAGATCTCCAGTCGACTTGCTTTCCAAAGCTATTTCTGTGTTACTTGTTTAGAACACAGCTTTCACATATCACATTTGGGTGGTGGATGTTGGGTAAGCCTTTCACCATCTTCTTGCTTTCCAATTGTTCAAACTTTTAAAGTTCAGATGTCTGTACCTTAGATGTCGTAGCCAGTCTTTGTCTATGATGATAGCGCTCAAACACCTTGGCGTATCATGTTGAATGGCGAGCAGAAACATTTGATTATTTTCCATTTGTACTCGAGTAACAAGCTTACTTCAAGCATCTATTATCACCATCTGCTTATCTTTAAGGCTAATTCGGTAGCCTTTCTCCACAAGTTGTCCGATATTAAGTATATTAGTCTTCATGGTTGGCATGTAGTACACATTGGAGATAAAAGCATGATCTTCATCCTTTCTATTGATTAGGACATTTCTCTTTCCTTGAACTGAGACTTTAAAGAGATCACCAAATGATATCTCTCCCTGAACTTTCTCATCAAGCTCATTAAATAGGTTCTTTTTACCAGTTATGTGATTGTTGGCTCCAAAGTCAAGGTACCAAACATTTTGGTCCTGGTGGGTTAAACTGTGTGCCATCAACATCAACGATTCTCCTTCGGCTTTCTCCTTTTCTACAAAGTTAGCATTTTCATTTATTTCATGATTTTGAGGATTAAATTTGCACTCATTACTATAGTGTCCGCACTTGTGGAAGTTGTAGCACTGAACGTTTCTCTTGTCTATGTTCAGACGGTTATTGTATCCCCCTATTCTTCCTTGTACTCTGCCTCGTGGGACATAGTTCTATTGATTGCATCATTCTCTAATGGGACCTCTTCCGCCACTGCTGCCTTCTCTAAATTCAAAATTTCCATAATTTCTTCCACAAGATCCTCAGTGTAACGACCTCAAATTCTTAATATAAAATGTACCATAATAAATAGAAAAATCAACCCAAACACGTGGGTAGCGAGGATAGCTTGACATAAACAGCAGAAACCTTAGCAGCAGTAAAAATAAAACCTCAATCATCCAACCATAAAACATAATACCAGAGTTTACTACATCATCAAAATCCTGTACATATATACAATCTCCAAAAAGTCAAAATAACACTAAGATCATACAACAAAAATCTCTTGATCCTAGTTCAATGCTTACCCTTCTAGTAAGGAAGCTAAACCCACTCAACGGCGGCCTTGACTCGCCAGTCCCTCTGGGTTTCCTGAAAATCATTTAATGTTCACGGGTGAGACACTTCTCAGTAAGGGAAAATAAACTAAATACAGTTATGGGGCAACATGAATATATATAATGCAGTTATACATATACAATACGTTTCATATATCTGTGAACATACATCATAACATACTAAATCATCATATACTTTTATATTTTTCTAGTAACTCATATCATTCATAAATCGTTTGTTATATCTGATAATACTAAAAACATACATAGGATGAATAGCTAGCCAATGTCATGTATTACCCCTCATGAGGAGTTGTGCAGCCCGAAGGCAGGACCCGACAATGGCTGGCCAACCACTGCAGAGTCAAAAATGTATGTAAGTACGATGGGCCCGCCGCACCCTGGTCCGAACTGTCAGGTGGACGTCTACAACTCTACACTGAAAGCCACATCGACTATCCATCTCCCACCCCCTCGTGGGGTGGTTAGCACAAGTCTGAATATAGATATCTGATCTATATAGCTACGATACCGAGCTCCTGAACTGAACTATACTAACATCCGGGTTCTGATAACATATAATACATAATATTATAGCATCTTTCATAATTTCATAAATACGGTCTCGCGCCGAACATTTCATAATTACAGTCTCGTGCCGAACATTTCACAATTACGGCCTCGTACCGAATATTTCATAATTACGGCCTCGTGCTGAACATTTTATAATTATGGCCTCATGCCGAACATTTCATAAATATCAATCTGAAAGTAAAAAAATTATCATGTATTTCAAAATCATCATATACTGCATTATTACGTAATTTTTGAAAACATGCTTTACTAGTAAAATCTTCCATATCATAATACTTTTCATGAAAAATAACATTCATGCCACACAAAGCTGGGTAAATCATACATTTCATTCTAAAATTATAATTCCCGTACATCAGCAGTATTTTTCCAAATATGCATTTATTCCATAATATTCAAATATCGTACATATTTTTCAGAAAATCAATTTGTTCATAAACAATAGTAATTTGCATGAAAAAAATAATTGTTTTAGTTTATTCCCTTACCTGACTACTAAGAAAAGCCCCTAAAAACTCTGGTCTCACACCCGTAGGATTTTCTGCTCAATACCCTGAAAATGAAAACTCTCAGTACTAAATTTCAGTATTTTCATGTATATATCATTTCCTATAACTACCGTAATACCAAATTTGGCTTAAAAAAACTTTACCTCAACTTAGGGACGAATTTCAACTCAACTCTACTGACGATCCGCTTCGGCAGATATGGAGAAAACTTCTCTAGGAGCGTCGTGGTGACTTCAAATCGTCGAATCGGCATAAATTCAGCCCGAAATCGAAGAGAGAGAGAGAGAGAGAGAGAGAGAGAGAGAGAGAGAGAGAGAGAGAGAGAGAGAGAGAGAGCCGCATAGAGGAGAGAGAGGAGAGATATTTCTTAGTTTTGAAGTTAAAATTTGGGTTTTTGATATTTATAGGACTGGATTCATTGATGAGCCATGACATCTCATCGACGAATCCTTTAATAATTTCGTCGACGAAATCCACTCCTTGTTGACGAAATTCAGACTGCTCAAAAACCTCTCTCGGTATTTTATCGTTGATGAATTTTTCCTTCGTCAATGAGGTCCCCTTATACCCTCGTCGACTAATCCCCTGTATTCGTCGATGAGGCCTTGATATTTCCCTCGGTTATTATTTCCAAAATGCATTGTCGTCGACGAACGAAATTGACTTCCTCCTTCTGTCGTTATTTCCATTTCCCTTCCTCTTCATTATTTAAATCCCATTATTATTCGGGTTGTCACACTCAGCCTCGTCCTCTTCCTCGCTGTGACGCCCCCCCTTTGTCGTATCTATCTGTAATGAAGGACAACTTTGTTTGGAGGGCTTGCTCAAGTACTTTATCATCACTCCTTCTATTGACTTTCTGCTCATGGGCTTAGAGTGAGCCCACAAGTTCTTTTATGGACATGGTTTCCAAATCTTTTGTTTCTTCCATGATCACTGCTATATAATCGAATTTTAGATCCAAAGATTGCAAATTTTTTTCACAAATTTTCTCGTCGTTGGGAGTCTCTCCATTTCTTTTCAATTGATTTGATACTACCATAACTTGTGTATAGTAATTAGCAATAGATTCAGTAGATTTCATTCTTAAAAATTTGAAATCACCTCGCAATATTTGAAAACGAATCTTCTTCACTTTGTCTACACCTTTGTGTGTTCAATGGAGAGAGTCCCAAACTTCTTTAGACGTCTTGCCGGAGGCGATGATTTCAAACATGGCATCATCAAGGCCTTGGTAGATTATGGATTTCGCCTTGCAATCCTTCTTTTGATCGGCTCGCAAGATCATTCTTTTAGCATCAGACACAGATGCTTTGTCTTCTTTTGATGGGGCTTCTCTGTACCCATCTTCAACAATGTCTATGACATCTTGAGAATCTAGTAGGGGTCTCATTTGAATAGACCAATTTTCATAGTTCTCATATGTCAGCTTTGGAATAACAACTTGCGTAGTACCATTAGCCATTAGATTTAATATATCAAAAAATAAAGTCATGAGGATAGATTTTGGCAAATCTGATGCCACTAATGTGTTCAGAAGGTCAAAAAACTTTAGGAACTGGTTTTGGGTTGCAAAAAACCGATCAAAATGACACTGAATCAGCTAAAAGAAGTCCTGGACCATTTTTTTTTTTTAAATGGTTTGACTTAATGGAGTTTGGGTTAGATATTATCGTTAGGACATGTGGCGGATTTTGCGCATGCCACGTGTCGGCGACTGGATGCGGGTTAGTCAGCCGGGTTGAGTCGTGCTCGCAGGGCCGGTTTCGAGTTGCTGGCTACTGTGTTGGGTCGTGGATCAGGTTTTCAAGTCAAATCACATCAGTCGGACTGAGAAGACGCATGCGGGCGCGTGAGGGGCGTGACGTCGATGGTCAGTATCCTTGTCGGCACATGCAACGCGTGTGGAGGGCATTATTTGGTCTGTCAGCGCGTGTGAGCGCGTGTAGAGGCTATGGGACTCCGTTTGAGACATGGTTTCCACCTTTGGACTCGCCTCGACATGAATTTCACAATGGTATACTCAATTTTTTATTTTGAGTAACTTTAAATATGGGGAAAAAAATCAAATTTTCATTTTGTTTGCCTCTGTTTGGTGAATTTCAGCAAACCTGAAGCTCTGATACCATTGATGGGTGGAGGGGACTCACTCAATCATTGGTTGTGATTGAAACTCAGTGAGGATTATACTCAATTTGCAAAAATAAACACTCAATTGATTTCAATCTGAAAAATTATAGAGGAATTCAAAATGTAACAACCTGCTTATCTAATCATATAATAAAACATAATAAATAAAATAGTCAACCCGAACCCATGGGTAGTGGGGACACTTGTCATACACAGTGGAACCTAAGTAGCAGTAAATGTAAAACGTCATTATCATAACCATAAAAGATATAATAATCCATAGACATGGTGTTTATATACAATCTCCCAAAATATCCAAAAATATATCTAGGACCCCACAGCAAAAATCTCCTGATCCTAGTACAAGACTTACCCTTCTAACGGGGTAGCACAATAGACTCAATGGCAGCCATGACCCGTCGGTCCTTCTGGGTTTCATAAAAATCATTTAATATTCAAGGGTGAGACACTTCTCAGTAAGGGAAAATAAACTAAATACAGATGTGCGTCAACATGAATATTTAATGATAATATAGATATACAGTACATTCTTCATACAAGAAAACATTAATCATTTAATAACTGCATAAACGTATACCTTCATATTTTTAATAAATCATACAAATCATAACTGTCTGGTATAGCTAATAATACTGAAAACATACCCAAAATGAATAGTTAGTTAATGTCATGTATTACCCCCCATGACAGGTTGTGCAGCCCGAAGGCAGGACCAACAATGGTTGGTCGACCACTGCCAAGTTAAAAATGTCTGTAAGTACAATGAGCCCACCACACCCTGGTCTGGACTGCCACGTGGATGTCTACAACTCTACATTGAAAGTCATATCGACTATCCATCTCTCACCCCCTCGTGGGGTGGTTAGCATCAATCTAAACATAGATATCTGATCTATATAGCTACGGTATCGTGCTCCTGAACTGAATTAAACTAACATTTAGGTTCTGATAACATATAATACATGATAATATAGCATTTAACATAAATGGATTGGTAACATTTTTATACTTTCATAAATACAGCCTTGCGCTGAACATTTCGTAAACACGACCTCATGCCGAATCATTTCATAAACACGCCATTGCGCCAAAAACATATAAATACATGGCTTTGCGCCGAAAATCTCATACATATCATTTTGAGTAAATAAGTCATTTATCATGTACTTCAAAATTATCATATACTACATTATTTCATAATTCCTGAAAACATGCTTATTCATAAAATTTCCCTATCATAATATTTTCACACAAAATAATATTCATGCCACACAGTACTGCATAGAACCATACGTTTTACTCAAAAATCATATTTTCTGGCATCTCATACTAATATACGTACATTTCAACATAATAGCAGTATTTTCCCAAACATGCATTATTACCAATTTCCTCACATATATTATACATGCTTCCTGAAAATAAATTTTCTAATAAATAATAATAATAATAATAATAATAATAATAATAATAATAATAATGATAATAATAATAATAATAATATAATTTGCATTGAAAATCACTGCTTTAGTTTACTCCCTTACCTGACACTGGAAAGAAACCCCCTAAAATACCGATCCTGCACTCGCAGGGTTCCCCGAATAACACCCTGAAACCAACAATTTTCAAAACTAAATTTCGATATTTCACGTGAATATCGTTTCCTATAACTATGAAAAGACCAAATTTGACATAAAAAGTCTTACCTCAACTCAGTGATGAATTTCTACTCGCTTCCACCAACGATCCGCTCCAGTAGAGTTGGAGAGAACTTCCCCATGAGCGTCGTGGTGGCCTCAGATTGTCGATCCGGCAAACGGCGGAACCAAAATCGAAGAAAGAGGAGAGAGGAACAGTAGAGGAGAGAGAGAGTAAGAAATTTTCTGATTTTTTCTACGTTTAAACTAAGTTTTAGGCAATTTATACTTCGGGACTCGTCGACGAGCCACGTCACCTCGTCGACGAGTCCTGTAGAAAGTTCGTCAACGAACCTACACCCTCGTCAATGAATTTCAGACTTCCCAAAAATCTTCTCTCGGTATCTTCTCGTCGACAAGATCTTGAAGAACCCTCATCGATGAAACCCCTGTGTTCGTCAATAAGGCCTGGAAAAATTTCTTGAATTACACCCCAAAGTGTAACGTCGTTGACGAAATCAGCTGCCTCCTTCTGTTACTGTTTTCATTTTCCTCTCTTATAATTATTATTTAAATATCATTATTCTTCGAGTCATTACACAAAATACACAAACACTTCTTCTCACTGGTTAATGTCTCTCTCTACACCATATATTACATTACACACACACACACACATCTATTTATAGCAAATGATGAATGGTAGGTAAGATTAAATTCAAACAAGTAGGCTGATTGGTGAAGGTAGGTTGCCTATTTTCTACTGCAATTCAACAACAGTAGGCTGGGGTTAGTGGAGCTACTGCCGTCAAATTTTGTTGTCACCGTTAAGTTTAATTTTAATCTTCAACAACTAATAATTTAAATTAATTTTATAATATAAAAGTATTGAAAAAGAAAGTGATATAAAGTTGTTGAGTTTGGATTGTCTTTTAAAATATTATTTAGTGAAAAATCAATAGAGGAAAAAGAGAAAGAGGTAAAAGGAAAAGAAAAAGAAAAAAAAAAAGACCTAAAAAAATTTTGGTGGCAAGACTATGGATCAAAGGTTCAAATTTAATGTATAACATGAATAATGGGGAGTCCTTAATCATTGGAAAGAGGATGGGGGAACGTGTCCAAAGCCATCCACTACACGTGGCATGGGGTTAGACATGGTGGAATGGGGGAATTATATTGTTGGGAGTACTGTGATGTGGAACTCTTTTTGGTCGGGAAAATTCAAGCAATGTACAAAGCCCACTCTGCAAAATGGCATATGAACACATAAGTGATGACAAGACAAAAGCTAGCTCTTTGCCTCCCATTCCCATTCCCATTCCCATCGAAATCAAAAACTCACCACAAGACAAATGGGATCTCTCTCCTTCGCCATTCCCGCCCTGGCCTCCATATGTTCATATGCATATGCCTATCTTTCTATCTAGCTACGTGGATAGGATCAATCAATCGATCCTCCTACTGCAACCTCAAGCTATCTGCCTATAGCTAGCCAGCTACTTCCTCCTCCCCATACCCCCGCCCCTACATCCCTTCTTTTCTGTCCGCAAGAATAATTGAACTTCTCTCTTTCTTTTGGAACATCTTCAAGACATGGCAATGGCCACTTGCCCATCCCCCTCTCCCCCCCCCCCCCCCCCAATACAGAGAGAGAGAGAGAGAGTATATATATATATATATATGTGTGTGTGTGTGTGTGTGTGTGTGAAAGAATTTTGAGGTAGACCATGCAATGAATATAATGAGGGAGGTAGCTAGCTAGGAATGGGCGTGGACTAGCATGAGAGAGGGAGAAAAGATCGCTTTCTTTTTTGGGGGAAGGGTTAAATAGACACATGATGATAAGTGTCTTATCCAGCAGGGCGGAGATGAGAGGAGAGTCGTCAGTGACAATGAACTTCGTCAATAGACTCAACCTAGCTTGGGTCGAGGCACTCTCTGATCAGAGGAGACATGTCTTTATATATATATATATATATAGTCTCTATTAACTTTCGAGCTGGGCGGCTATATGTGTGTGTGTATATATATATATATATATATATATATATACTGGCTAGCTGTAGCTAGGGAAATAAGCATGCATGCACATGCTATTTGGATTTTCGGCATGGTACGTACCCTTTACGTATTGCTTTTTGTACGTAATCTATATCTACATGCATGCACGTACATGCGTATACGTTCTACAAGAGTTCAAAATACCTGTACCTGTCATGCCCAAGTTGGACGGTGGAATTCTCCCACCCCCAAAACAAAGAAAAGAAAAGAAAAGAAGAGTAGCGTGAAAATCTTTTCAGCCTGTCCATGCAGGAGTTATTTGTCCTCCTGCTGTTTGTTTTTGTTTAATTATTTTTCAGTGCAAAGATACCAAGCTGATCATGTCAGGTAGGGGCATTGCCGACTTGGGTAAGTTGCAAACATGCATCTAGACATTGTTTTGACAAAAAAAAAAATTGTTATTGTAGATATTATTTGTTGAAAGGTAGGGTATTTAATTTATTAAAAGATAAAAATTGACTTCAAGAAGAGAATTGAAGTCAACTCACAATAATGTATGTAGTTGTGACTAAGAAAGATAGGAGGAATTCATTGAAGGAGGATGGATATGGAAACAATTTTTCAAAATGACGAATATGTTTTTTATTGTTGCATCCAAGATAATCAAATTATGGTAGAATAAATCATAAATACAAAAAAAAAAAAAAATTGTACTTCAACAAAAATAAAATCATAGTAAAAGAGAGAAATGCTAATATATATGCGTGTGTTTGTGTGTGCATGCATATGTGTTGCACTATTCACTTCGTGCCCGTCAATTCCTCCCTTTTCCATGGCCTCTTGTGCCTTTTCAAAGTTATGTTTCTAATCTTATTGTTTCCATGTAATAAACTCTAAATTTAAGCCTAATATATAATGGTATCCTGAAAAATCAAGTCTAAATCCAATGAAAACTTGCTATTATGTAGCTCAATACACCATTTCTCCTTATAAAGTTTCTACTAATTAAGAAAGAGATATCTTTTTCTCTTTTTTTAAAAGATAATGGCTAAGGATATTCATTAATGAGCAAACCGAGGAACAATACAATAGGAAAATGAGCAGGACAATTACATCCCAATGCAATAAAAGGTAGCAAAATGAGCTGGAAAAACTAAAGGAAATAGCGATTGTAAAAAATAGGCTGCTTCAAACACTTAAAAAAGAGAACCACAACATATCTCCCAAACCATGAGTCGTAGTCCAGAAATTGAATCTGAAGTGTGATCGTGGCAACAGCAGCACAAACAGTGGGCTTTCCACCAATAAGCCAAGACCACCCCCAATCTGTAGCAGGAAAAGCAGGCCTGCGACAAATCATACAAATCCGTAGAGAGGCTTACACTCACTCTGAAGAAGGCCCCCATTGAACTCCTAAATCGGACAAAATTGATTATAATTCTTCCCTATTCAGGTTTGCGAGAAGAGAGTATGATCTAAACCATAGAAATAGATTATCAAGACATCTAGAAAGGACCTCCGCAAATGAGGAAGAGGAGTCCCTAAAATTCCTTTTATTTTTTTATTTCCATAAGAAAGAGATATCTTTCTTTTACTGTGCTCATTGTATGGTTCGTGACTCTTCCTCTCAATATTAAGATATGAAATAGTAGTAACGATATAAGAATCATCATTAATAATAAGTTGACACCACTAATATGATCCGAGTAGTAATGATGATTGTTGATTTTTAGTAATGATTTTGGTGATCAATCACCATGTACGGAGAGGGAGGAAAGAATGAATTGTCATTTGATTTAATTGCTAAACCTACCATTAAAAAAATCTCTTATTTATAAACATTAAGTTGTAAATGATACTTTTTCAAACAAACTACACCGTTTAAAGAGATGTCTCTTCAAATGAATGTGATTATTGCTAATTATTCTCTACATGCAGTACGTCAATTCTTTAAAACTTCTACGAGCTTTAATTTAAGGTCATGTCATTCACAAGAATCATATACCCCCTTGATTCCACAAACCAAAAGAAGAAATACAATTCCATTTTAGGTTTGATTCTGTAAATCAAAAGAGAGATTATTTTTTATTTGGAAGCTCACCATGTATTTTCCTTTCTATGAAGAATTTCATTGCGCTATTGGTATCTAGGTAAACATATAGTCATATTATATATGCATGTTCTAGTAGGTAAGGTCGTATCCTATGAATACGCGACATAATGTCATATCGAAATCTAAATATTTAATTAATTTATCTTATTTCAATTCATCTCAAGCATTATTAATTAATTAGTTTTATACTCATTAGTACTTTTAGCCTAAATTCATGGTAGCCAGCTAGCTACATATATACACGTTTGTATATATTGGACAATTTAATTTGGGAAATTCAAATTGAAAATACACACTAGGGTGTGTGTGTGTGTGTGTAATTATATATTTTTTTATTAATTAAGGTGTAGATTGTTTATTAATAATTGTTAATTATGAATATGGGGATTGTGATTGATTTGATTATGTACGTGGGAGAGAATTAAGGCATATGCAGGAGCCCACAATGAGAATGAGCCATATATATAAATGGCCGAGGGGATATGTATGAGTCCACTAATTGGTTAATTATAAAATATTAACACATGGCATCTCTCCGTTGTTACTAAGCAAAGCTAATCGCATCAAGTACTTCCTCCCTGTAGCTAATTCCATCCTACCTTATTACTTCCAAAGATTGAACTTCCCTTTTTAAAATAAAAAAAAATCCAACTCATTAATTAAATAATAATATTTTATATAAATATCTAACTACGATATTTATAAATATACGTTCATAAAAATATATGTAAAGAAGTTTAAAACATATAAATAAAAGTTGAAGTAATTAACAAATCATTAGATATATGTCCAGTCGGGTTGGCTCAAATGATAAGGGTGACTTGTGATTTTGATGATCCCAACAACACGAGTTTAATTCTCCCATGAAAGTTTACTCTGATGAATTACCAAGGGTGCGTCAATGGGCGGGCTGCTTTAACCCCCGCCCATAGTATTCAAAATGGCGTGATAGTGGCTGAAGTCTCCGGGTTATCAAAAAACAAAAAAAAAAAACGTTAGATATCCAGAAGAGGTCATTTTTTTGGGGGTGGGGAGCGGGCAAGTTGTATATTTGTTGAGAGGATGATTCAGTCAATAGATAATTTGAACCAGCTGAGTCTCTCCTTGCCATCATTCATCAAGATGCATGCATATATGGGAGTAGCTACCTACCTACCAACTTAGCTACCTATTTACTCTCTCTCTCTCTCTCTCTCTCTCTCTCTCTCTCTCTCTCTCTCTCTCTCTCTCTCTCTCTCTCTCTCTCTCTCTCTATATATATATATATATATATAAATTAATTAAATTCTAATCCGATAATATGATTAATTAATTAATTAAAAGCTCATTTAGTTTAATTTCCATTGCATCATCATCACTCCTACCCACAAACTTAGGGTAGCTAGCTAGTAATTTGCAGACACCAAGCAAAGCAATTACATGCATTACCCTACAAATAATTTTTTTCCCGAGACAAATAGCCCACAAGCTTCAACATAATTCACCTACATTCTCTCTCACTCACATATACACGCCTACCCACATGGCCAAAACCCCAAAATAAACAAATAAGTGAAAAAATAAAGACAGATAATCCCTTACTCCGTACTTAAATATTAAGGATGAGTTCTAATCGAGCCGTCAACTCATATATTTTAAATTTAATTCCTAACGAAATTAAGCCTTGATTTACAAACAAACACCTTTGGCTAGAGATAACTAGTCAATTTACGATCGAAGTCTATCCCAGATTGAGAGAGAGAGAGAGAGAGAGAGAGAGAGAGAGAGAGAGAGATAATGAGATCGAATTGGGTAAATTGATTAATCATAGCACGCAAATCAACAGGAATTTATGTATATAATTAATGGAAGGAAGAATTGAAGCTAGCTAGCTAGCTAGCTGCCGAATTAACTAGCTAGCTGCCTGCATGCATGCATGGATCGATTGGCTACGACGACATGTCCCGAACTTCGAACGCGTTACGGTTCTTGACGACGATATCGTACATGTGCATGGACTTGAACTTGCCGAAATCCTTAGGGAGGGAGATGAGATGAACGGTGGATCTCTTGTGGAACTGCAGCAGCTCCGGGTCGTCGTAGTACCTCTCCCACCCCAGCGAGCTCAGCTTGTTCTCCAGCACCCCGTACGACGTTACCACCTCGTTCGTCGGCAAGTAAACCAGCACTTTCCGACGAGTTCCCGATCCCGTCGACTCCCCGCCCGGGTTCTCCACCAGCCGAATCACCCCGTTCTTGAACACCCAAACACCCGACATACTACTATTCTTTTCTCGACTGGAGAAAAAGAGAAAGAGAGTGGACTTAGGCGGGGAGATGAATTACTTGAAGGAAGAAGAGTAGGGTATATATAGGGGTTTTGGGTATAGGAGTTAGGGGGTGTTTGGACATAGGTGTAGGTGAGGTTGCACGAAGTGCGACCCAGTGGCATGGGGGGGTCAGGGTGTTTGGGAGTGTGGAAGTAGTGTAGAACCATATCTGTTGTGGGCGTAATCGGATTGAGGGGAATCCTGATTCCTTTTCTCCAACTCTTTACCCCACTCTAGGAATCTTTGTTTGGGGGATAGGAAAATAAAAATGGAGATGTATGGAGGTTTTTCTAGAGAAAAGGGTTGCAGAAAATGACTTGTACGAGTGCAGTGTATTTCCAATTAATTAGTAGCTTTCAAAATTGTGCAATACGTAATGGATCCGCCTGCATGCGTGTCTTATGACGGTATTGTGTCAAAATAGTTTTTTTTTATAATAATAATAATAATATCATTCAAGAGAGGAGAATTCAAGCAAGTAGCTTGGATTCTTTGAACAAGACAAGAAATACAATGGTTGGAGACGTGATTATGATCATCCTCCCAAATCAATGAGAATACAAATAAACTCTTCTTAATCTAAGGATGACAGAGGGGCGTTGAACCTAAACCAATGAAATAGATTTGATAAATATCGGTCAAACACAATTGAGACTGTTGAATATTTCTCCTTGAAAATTCTTCTGTTTCTCTCTTTCCGAATTTCCCAACATATAACTGTCGGAATTGTTGTTTTCTTTCTTTTAAGACATCCCTTAAGTTTTGAGAAATTACAGGCTAAAAACATTGATGTCAAGGTATTAGGCGTGACTATGTGATTTAACATCCTCTCATCGACAAGAGCCCAAATCTGCTTGCTAGAATGACAATGTAGAAAGAGATTATCGACTCCTTCACATTAATTCCTTCTTACACAAGGCACACATAGAGGCTAACGTCCAGCCTCTTCTTTGTAGATTATCAGTTATAAGAATCACGTTATTGGTTAGAAGTGCGTAGATTAAATTTTCATGAAATTAGAAAGGATTGTGAAATCAAGATTAAATAGGTTTTGTTATTCAAGAATGCTTGAGAAGCATTGTAGAAGATCAGTTTTCGCTATGACCCTTTCTGAATTAGAAAAGATAGCAAAAATTATTTCGTAAATCATACAAGTTATGGTCAATTTTGACCCATGAATCTCACGATTTTGTTCTTAAAAAACCGGTTGAGTATTGCATGGGCGAAATGAGTCGTCCTAATATTAAAGGTTCATTCGGATTAAGAATTTTATTTAGACAAAAAAAATAAAATAAAATAAAAAGAATTAAGAAGGAAATTTGTTTTCAATTTTATTGCATTTTCTCTTTATATTAGATACTAAGAATAAAAATTTGTGCAAGTATCACAAAAAATTAAAAATATATATATAGATATTAATAATTTACAAAATCAAATTTTTATTTATTAATTTAAAATTTTTTTTTCACTTTCTGATAACAGCATAATTTTCTTTTTCTTTCTTTTAGACTTTCTAAGTTTCAAGCATAGCCTAAAAAAAATAATTTAAGTCAAATTTTTTTCGACTCTCCACCCATGCATGCAATGTGTAGATTAATCAATTGTATGTGGCCATGTGGGTATAATTTGAAACTATCTTTCAAAAGATTAATCATATGGATTTGAAACATGATGGAGTTAATGATTTCAAGCATTGGTCTAGCTCTCTAAGCCTATCACGCTCTATTGTACTTAATCTACACACCATATCATTTAAATTTTTGTACCAAATTGCCACCAAAAAAGTGGAAAAAATGAAAAGCTAAACGATCAACAATATTCGATTTATACTTCGAGTTTTGTATCCCGATAGCTATTGTGTACTTATCTAAAACATGCAACGGTCCAAATACAAATTGTTTAAGCTAGTTTTAGGCATTATTAATTTTTTTATAAAAAAAAAACTAATGATGTGTTTAGAAGTATGAATTTCAAACCTTACATTTGGATTTGAGTAAATATGAACAAATTTCAATATAATTTTGTATTATATTTTATCCAAATCCGAAGGTTATCCAAGCATAGGGTAAAAGGTAATATTCAATATATATCTCGGGTTTTGCATTCCAATTGTTATCATGTGTTTATCTGAAACGGCTAGCATTCAGAATATAAAGTCAGCTCAGGATGTTATTAGTTTTCAAAGACAAAATAGAGTTGAATGGCTAGTTGTGGATCAAATTTTTCCAAGAAAGGAAATTGGAGAATTGAAATTAGGGATAGATGGTTGGACTTTGTATGGATGGTGGAAGGTAGATATATATATATATATATATATATATATATATATATATATATATATATATATATATATATATATATATATTGTTAGGACCGGAGAGCCTATGGGTGGACTTGATAAGCATGAGTGAACACCAACTTGATCCAAAAGTTTAAGTCTATTAGGTCTTAGGTCCAACCATGTATATAAGCACCCATCATCTACTCTAATTTTTCAATGTGGGATAAGCTCACAAGTGGAATTCTCAACATATAAATAAATTAATATATATATATATATATATATATATATATATTATTTTCATTGTCTAAAATTTTGACATGGAAGAGTAATGTCCTAAAAAAAAGGTCAAGAGTATGTTTGTGGATGGGAGCAAATTGGGAAGGGATTCTAAATTCTGGTTGTTGGGGCACGTACGCTGTCTTTCTTGAGTATGAAGATTTTCCAAAGTGGGTTTTGCCTAACCGTTGACTAATCTAATTCTAATTTACCTATATACTTTTTATTAAAAAATAACCTTATTATTATATACTTTTTTATTAATAATTATTACATTATTTTTTGACAATCCAAAAACTCCAACTTTGATGAGTTCTCATAATTCCTAAGGATGATGTGATCGATCGAGAATTTCCTTCTAATAAAAATCAAGGAATAGCCTCGATGCAATCTATCGTGTTGGTTGTTTTCCGTTTCGTTTTTCAAGCTTCTGGCTTGAGTTTGTAAATTCTAATCGGTTTCTTCATTTAATATCAGTTATTTATCTATTATTTATTTTATTCCAGATATGATTATCGACATCAATATCTACACCCTTTTATCGGAGTTTATGTAGCTGTGGAGCTACATATCCATAATATTTTTTAATTTGTATTTCTCTTCTTTCACTTTCCTCTACATATTTGATTAAGGCTTTCCATATTACATATGTGAATACTGAATAGGCAATATGAATAGTAATGGAAGAAGAGTAATTGGTAAAAAGAAAATTGATTGTAATCCTTGACCTAATTAACTGATATGATAACAGTATATAACACATTTTGAATTCCTCCAAACATTCTAACGTTCAGGGAAAAAAAAAAAAACAACGGACTTGTATGAAATGACAAAAGATTTTGATAATTGACATTGTTTTCTTTTGATAATAACAACGGACTTGTAAATTCTAATCGGTTTCTTCATTTTAATAAAATCTTTACCTTCTCAAAAAGCAAAAAAAAAACAAAAAAAGCCCCAAAACCTCCTAGTACAAGGAAGCCATCTATTCCTTACATGTATATCCATTTAAACCGATCCCTAAAAATATTATTAAATATGATAATAATAATTATTATTATGGAATTGACAGGCCGGGATATTTATTCATAATTCCTAGAAATATAATATTTTTTTGGAAATACCTAGTATCGAATAATAGAGAATAACTTTGCCCATTGTCGTATTCCAAAGACCTATTTCGTTTCATGCTAGATGGAATTAAACAAATTAATGTGTGGTTGGGTATTGATTTTTTTTTAAATTGTATTATATTCCTATCTTAAACCTTTTTATTTCTAGAAATTAATTAATTTACAGACAATCCATGGATGAATCATACCTTTTCTTTTTTTTTATTTTACTTAAGAATATTTCTTGCAAGATATATAATTAAAAAACATAAAACTAAAAGATATAAATTTTCAACTCCCGAATGAAAAAAATAAATAAATAAATAAACATCAATCATGTATATTGTCAGTCTGATTATAAGCTCGGTTCTAATAAAGTTGACTCAAGAACTTGAGATTGATATTTTATCCTAAATTTACAAATGAAAAATAATTTATAAATCAATTTAAATAAATCTACTACCGCATGCACTTCTCGTTATTTGTGTTATTTATCCTTATTTTTGGGTATTATATATATATTTATGAATAATATTTTGTAAATAAATAAAATTCACACAATTAAATGGTTTACAAGTTTGTCAGTTTGTCATTAATTTTGTCTTTTAAAGTGTCTTGGGATCAAACTTTACTACAATCAACATATTTGATTTTTGTATTTATAAATATTATATAATTGTTCATCAGTCATAGATATATGAAGTTTTTATGAATAATAATTTTGTAATTTTCTTTTTAGAATAAGTTCATTTGGTTAAGCAATTTACTAATTTGTCTATTTGCCATTAATTAATTTCATCTCACTTAATTTATTATAACTAACATACTTCTTGATTTTTTATTATCATTGTTATGTAAATGACCATTGATCGATTCCAGAATTAACCTTAGTGATCAATTAAATAAATGTATGCGAGTGTTAGTACATCGTCGATATTGAATTTTCACTATTTTCTAAGAATATATAAAGTTTTTATGAATTGAATTTTTTTTAAAATATATATATTTTAAAAAAAAAATTTATTTGGTTAAGTGGTTGCCAACACATTTATTTTTTTTATCATATTACATTATGATTTATTGGTCAGTTCTAGAAGTACTAGCCTTGTGGCCTCTAGCTAGTTGTCAAAATTTGAAACCCTAAAGTTGGCCTTTGAATTGAACCAAACCTACTTCCCAAAATTAATCTCGATCAATTCCAATTAAGTTCTAACCAAGCCTGATCGATATGCTCACCACTAGATAGTGTAAGCGTAGCCCAATACTATATTACATTATAAGTTTTGTATATAGTTCGATTCTCATCGTAAACATTTTCATATCCTTTCACAAGATTTAAACTTAAGCATTCGTTAAAAAATAAATAAAATATTTTTTTTATTCACTAGAGATTTAAACTACTCAGTGGAAGATAGTACATTTTTTTTTATTTCAAACAAAATTTTGATAAATCATAAGACGATAAAGAAACCCCTCGATCCATTTGAATTTGAAAATCAATCTTGTTTAGACTTTTCTTATATGAAGGGAAATATATACACAAATGTTAAGATTTAAATGTTTTATTTCATATTTATTAATATTTATTGGAAGCTTTAGTTATTGGTAGGAGTTGTGGTTAGTGTTAGGATGAATTGTTCTAATATAAAGCCTATTTATAGGCCCTTTTCTTATCAATTTTCATATCAGAGCTTTACCATTTAAACTTGTCTCTTTTGTTCATTCTTACTTTTGTATCGGTGGCATCAGAGCAAAAAGCGTGTGAGAGAAAACAAGAGAGATAGAGTTCCCAAACAGAATCGATGGCTTTGATTCAAATTTTATGCAGGCAGTGATCCCATGTTTTGATGGTCACTATGACCATTGGAGTATGCTAATGGAGAATTTTCTACGGTCAAAAGAGTATTGGCCGATCGTTGAATCTGGAATTGAGGAACCAGCAACAAATACAGTCTTGATGGATGCCCAGAAAACACCGTTGGAAGGGAGAAAGCAAAAAGATTTGAAAGCAAAAAATTACCTTTTTCAGACAATTGATCGTCCCATCTTGGAAACAATTTTTAGCAAAGAAACTTCCAAAGATATTTGGGATTTCCATGAAGAAAAAATATCAAGGCTCTGCTAGAGTGAAGCATGCACAGCTTCAAGCTTTAAGAAGAGATTTTGAAACTCTACAAATGAAGGATGGGGAATCTGTCACCAGCTACTGTGCCAGGACTATGGAGATAAGCAACAAAATGCAATTTCATGGTGAGAAGATGGACGATGTCACCATTGTGGAGAAGATATAGCGTTTCCTGATACCAACGTTTGATTATGTCATGTGTTCAATTGAAGAATCGAAATACATAGATGCATTCTCTCTTGATGAACTGCAGAGCTCCTTGCTGATCCATGAACAGAAGATGAACTGAAGTTCAACTTCAGAGAAGCAAGCTTTGAAGGCTTCTACCTCTACTCATTCCTCAAACTCTAGATGAAGGGGTAGAGGTAGAGGTAGAGGAAGGGGAGATCGAGGCAATAGAAATGGCAGCAGGTATTTCAAAGCCAATGATAATCAATTTCAAGGCAAAGGCGGAGGACGAGATCAACATTTTGATCAGGGCAAAGGTAGAGGATGAGATCAACATTTTGACAAATCCAAGGTAGAGTGCTTAAGATGTCATCAATTTGGACATTATCGTTCTGAATGTTATACTAGGTTGCCTAATGACAAAGAAAAGGAAGAGCAATTGAATTTTGCCAAAAAGAAGGAAGTGGAAACTTTGTTCATGGTTATTCAAGCCAATCAAGAACCTGAGTCTGATGTTTGGTATATGTGGATATGGCTGCAGTAACCACATGTGTGGAAGTAAGTCTTCTTTTTCTTATTTAAATGAAGGCTTTCATTCTACAGTAAGCTTTGGTAATCATTCCACTGTGAGGGTGATGGGAAAGGTTGATATTGAGATAAGAACCAAGAATGGTTTTGTAGAAACAATTTCTAATATCCTTTACGTTCCTGACTTGAAAAGCAATTTGTTAAGTGCTGGTCAATTGCAAGAAAAGGGATATGTAATCACTATTCAAAAGGGTGTTTGTGAGATTTATGATCCTACTAGAGGAGCTATTATTGTTGTGCAAATGAGTTCAAACATGTTGTTTCCATTGAAGATTGAAAGTGTGCAATCTTAGTTGGTAGCTGAAGTAAAAGATCCTTCTTGATTATGGCATTTTCGTTATGGCCACTTGAGTTTTGGTGGATTGAAGACCCTCCAACAGAAAAATATGGTGACTGGTCTTCCCCAAATTAGTATTCCTTCCCAAGTTTGTGAAGAATGTGTTGTTGGCAAACAACATCGTTCTCAATTTCCCCAAGGGAAGTCATGGCAAGCAAAAGGTGTTCTAGAGCTAATTCATTTCGATATTTGTGGCCCGATAACACCATTTTCTAATGGAGGTAAAAGATACTTAATTACCTTCATTGATGATTATACTCTAAAAACTTGGGTTTATTTTTCACAGAAAAAATCAGAAGCTTTTTGCGCATTTAAAAGCTTCAAGGCTCGTGTGGAAAATGAAACAAGAAAGACCATTAAGACCCTCCAAACAAATCGTGGTGGAGAATATTGCTCAACCGAATTTGAAGTTTTTTGTGAAGTTCATGGCATTCAAAGAGCACTGACAGTTGCTTATACATCACAACAAAATGGTGTATCAGAGAGAAAAAATAGAACCATCCTCAATATGGTGAGAAGCTTGTTGGAAAAAGGGAGAATTCCAAAACCGTTTTGGCCTGAAGCAGTAAATTGGAGCAATCACATCTTGAACAAAAGTCCTACATTTGCTGTTCAAAATAAGACACCAGAGGAGGCTTGGAGTGGAAGGAAACCAGGTGTAGATTATTTTAAATTTTTTGGCCGCATCGCTCATGCACATATCCTGAATGAAAAAGGGAAGAAACTTGATGATAAAGGGGAAAAGTGTGTCTTTCTTGGTGTTACTGAAGCATCCAAAGCATATAAATTGTTTAATCCACTAACCAAGAGGATTGTGACCAACCGAGACGTTGTCTTTGATGAGGAAAACACTTGGGATTGGAATAGGCAGCAACCTACTCAAGTTGTTTTAGACAATGATTCTAAAAGAGAGCCTACTCCAACAGCATTTATGCCTGAAAATTCATCAAAAGCAACTACAACAGCTACTGAAATTTTGCCAACAGTAGCAGAAGCTATTGATACAGCAGCTCAATCTCTTCGTCGTATTCGAAAAAGGCCTGCATGGATGGAAGAGTATGAGGTAACTGAAATTAAAGATCCAATCACTCGTTTTCCTTTATTTTCATATTGTAATCCTACAACTTTTGAAAGTGTCGTCAAAGAAGCAAAATGACGGAAGGTAATGGATGATGAAATTGACGCCATTGAAAGAAATGATACTTGGGAGCTCACTGATCTTCCGAAAGGGCACAGAACCATTGGTATAAAGTGGGTCTTCAAAACAAAACTAAAATAAAATGGTGAAATTGATAAGTATAAGGCACGTTTGGTAGCTAAGGGATATAAGTAGGAATATGGGATCGATTATACAGAAGTTTTTGCTCCCGTTGTAAGACATGATACAATCAGATTTATGATCACATTAGCAGCACAGAATTCGTGACCTATTTTCCAACTAGATGTCAAATCAGCATTCTTACATGGAAACTTGGAGAAACAAGTATTTGTAGAACAATCCCTTGGTTATATTAAGATCAGAAATGAGCGTAAAGTGTATAGATTAAAGAAAGCTCTTTATGAATTAAAATAAGCTCCACGAGTTTGGTATAGTCGCATTGAAATTTATTTTTTGAAAGAACACTTTCACAAATGTCCATATGAGCACACACTTTTTGTTAAAATTGAAGATAAAGGGAAATTGCACATTGTTTGCTTATACGTAGACGATCTTATTTTTACTGGAAATGATGGTGTCATGTTTAAAGAATTCAAGAAATCTATGATGGTTGAATTTGAAATGTCTGACCTTGGTATAATGCATTACTTTCTTAACATAGAATTAGTACAATCAGCTAAAGGGATCTTTATTTCTCAAAAGAAGTATGTGCAAGATATTTTGGACAGGTTTCGGATGAAGGATTCCAACTGAGTTTGGTTTGAAGCTAAACAAAGATCATGAAGGGGAGAAGGTGGAAAGCACACTTTACAAGCAAATTGTTGGTAGTTTGATGTAAGCATAGATATATGAAGTTTTGTAATTTTCTTATTAGAATAAGTTCGTTTGGTTAAGCAATTTACTAATTTGTGTATTTGCCATTAATTAATTTCATCTCACTTAATTTATTATGATTAAAATACTTCTTGATTTTTTATTATACATGTTATGTAAATGACCATTGATCGATTCCAGAATTAACCTAAGTGGTCAATTAAATAAATGTATGCAAGTGTTAGTACATCGTTGATATTGAATTTTCATTATTTTCTAAGAATATATAAAGTTTTTATGAATTGAACTTTAAAAAAATATATATTTTAAAATTAAAATTTATTTGGTTAAGTGGTTGCCAACACATTTATTTTTTTTATTATATTACATTATGATTTATTGGTTAGTTCTAGAAGTACTAGCCTTGTGGCCTCTGGCTAGTTGTCAAAATTTGAAACCCTGAAGTTGGCCTTTGAATTGAACCAAATCCTACTTCCCAAAATTAATCTCGATCGATTCCAATTAAGTTCTAACCAAACTTGATCGATATGCTTACCACTAGATAGTGTAAGCATAGCCCAATACTATATTACATTATAAGTTTTGTATATAGTTTGTTTCTCATTGTAAACATTTTCATATCCTTTCACAAGATTTAAACTTGAGCATTCCTTAAAAAATAAATAAAATATTTTTTTTATTCACTAGAGATTTAAACTACTCAGTGAAAGATAGTACATTTTTTTTTATTTCAAACAAAATTTTAATAAATCATAAGACGGTAAAGAAACTCCTCAATGCATTTGAACTTGAAAATCAACCATTTTAAGAGTTGTTTAGACTTTTCTTCTATGAAGGGAAATATATACACAAAATCAAAATATGGGCTACCCATATTAATATGTACACTTCAAAAATCAAAAGTAGTGTATTAATTTGGGCATTGGCCCATGGGCCATGGGCATGCCCCAATGGTCTTTTGCATGCCTACAAAAGGTTGAAAATTAGGCAGTGTGGGGGGCAAAAAAAAATTCTAGCTACAAAAAGCAAATGCAGGATTGGGGATCCAAATTTTGCAACCCAACCAAACCCAAAGGTCACCCTACCCATTGTTTGATTTGTCGTAGGCCTTTAGGGCAGCCATTGTGGCTTTAACCAACATTGGGGGCCCAAGTCCTGCTGGGCCACATGGGCCTGTGATGCAGACCCGACCCGACCCGACATCCCCTCCCACAACCATTTCTGCTTACATGGACCCCATTTCCAAATTGGGTGCTTCGACCACCCTTTATTAATTATTAAAGACTTTTCTCTAGTTTGTCTCCATGTTGTTATTCAAAGTCCAAACAATTCTTCTATACATTAAAGATGACTTATTTTGTTTATATTAAAAGTTTCAAGTTTATATTATGACTCTTTGCACAAATATATTCTTGCAAAAATTTTCACAAAAATTTTTAAAGTTTTTGAAAATATAAGTATTTTAAGATTTTCAATGTGTTATATTTTCATGATAGTTTTGCTCGACTTTAGTTTTATATTGTCGTGTTAGTTGTACATGTTAGTTTTGTTAAGCTAAAATGAAAATGGAGAAAATATGGTAACGAAGAAAATGGAAACGTCTTGAAGAGGATGAGCTACAGCAGAGGAGAATGAGTGTGTCAAATTCATTCCATCAAAAAAACATAATTATCACGTGCTCAAATAATCCATTAAAAACCATGTGCTCGTTATCCATTAGAATGCAATAACTCCTTTCTTTCTATATCTATCATATGTATCTATAAATAAGAATACTTGTATTGTGTGAAGAGTGCAAGTGAAGTGAGTGAGCGAAGAGTGTGAGAGTGCTGAAGGTGAAAGAGAGAAAAGTGTGAGAAGAGTAAAGTTGAGTCTATGTCTCCTCCTCTTGTTTTTCTCCTAGATTATAGTATATTCGGTGTGCTCCGTGGACGTAGGTCATATTAGACCGAACCATGTAAATCTGGTGTTCTTATTTTGTGTGATTATTTTGCTTGTGTGTGTAATTATTGTTCCTAGATCCCTAACAAGTGGTATCAGAGTCAGGTGAGAGCAAAGTCACTAAATTAGAGCAAAATTTTCAGATCGAAGCATATTGGAGGTCCCCAAGAGCTATATTGTGCTAATTACGTGTCTAAGGAAAATTATGTCTAGGAAAGTGGGACTTAAGTGGTCCATTGTGACCCCCCACTTCTTTAGGAATTTACCTGGTGTAATTTAGCACAATCATCACAGGGCTCCACTGCCACATCAGCAGACACGTCATCACTGGACTCCACTGCCACATCAGCAGACATGTCAGCACTAGGCTCCACTGCCACGTCAGCAGACACGTCAATACTAGGCTCCACTATAACATCAACAGACACGGTAGCACTAGGCCCCACTTGCCACGTCATCACCGAGTCTCACCTGTCACATCAGAAGTTTGTTAACAACGTTAATTAACATCGTCAGTAACGACGTCAGAATATTCTGTTAAGTAGGAGTATATTCCGTTAAGTTTAACAGAAAGTTGATTGATTTTGACTAGAAGGTTTGACCAGATTTTTTTTGAACGACTTGAATCATTTCTAAGGTTTTTAGCCATTCTGAATCCAATCGTATTGTCCATTTGAGTTGATTCCATCTCTACATTGACGAATCAAGATGTCGAACAAAAATAGCTCAAAGATCGAGATGTTTAACGGCACCAACTTCGGTTTCTAAAAGATGCAGATTGAAAACTATTTGTTTGGTAAGGAGTTGCACTTACCATTGAAGGGAAAGCCAGATTCCATGAAGGAGGACGAGTGGGAGTTGCTTGATCGAAAAGCTCTCGGAGCTATCAAGACGACGCTAGCAAAGTCTGTTGCCTTTAATATCAAGCACATGACAACCACCAAGTCTCTTATGGATGTGCTCTCCAAAATGTATAAGCAATCATCAGCTACCAATAAGGTACACTTAATGAAGAAGTTATTTACCATGAACATGTCTGAAAGTGAAAGTTTTAGCAGACATCTAAATAATTTCAACGAGCTGTCATATCAACTCGCCTCAATTGAAATCATGTTTGATAGTAAGATCCATGTCTTACTAATTCTTCGTCAGTTGCCTGAGAGTTGGAAAGGTATTGTTACTGTGATCAGTAGTTCCGCAGGAAAATCAAACTTGAATTTTGATGAAGTCGTCAGCATGATTTTGAAAAAAGAGATCAGGATGTCAAACACTACTTCCACTTCAAGTTCAGCATTGAATGTGGAAAGTCGAGGGAGAGATTCATGGAAAAGAAGCGGGCATGGCCGATCAAACAATCGTGAAAAATCTAGGTCCAGGCGATCCAAATCTAGAAATCCCAAAGGTTCCTAGGGCACAAAGAACATTAAGTGCTGGAAATGTCGAAAGTTCGGTCATTTCATAAACCATTGCAAAGATCCAAGAAAAGAATATGAGGCGAAGACAGAAGCAAATGTTGCTTCATAAGAAGGTGATATGTTGATATGTTCTTTGGAGAGCAAGAAGGAGTCTTGAGTCTTAAACTCTAGAGCCTCATTTCATGCCACTTGCAGTAAAGATTGCCTAGAGGAGTATATATTAGGTGACTTTGGTAAAGTATACCTTGGCAATGATCAATCTTGCAACATAACTGGCAAGGAAATTGTGAAGATCAAGATAAACGGGTCAATATAGAAGCTGAAGGATGTCAGATATATTCCAGACCTGAGAAAGAACTTGATCTCAGTTGGTCAACTAGCAAATGAGGGACAAATCACAACATTCATTGGCCATGAATGGAAGATTTCAAAGGTTGTATTGACAATTGCACGAGGTAAGAAAAGTGGAACGCTTTATATGACTTCTAATGCATGTATGTCTATTTCAGTTGCTACAAGAAATATTGATAGCAACATTTGGCATCAATGACTTGGTCACATCAGTGAGAAGGGACTCAAGGTGATGCACTCAAAGGAAAAGTTGAGTGATCTATGGTCAGTGGGTATATGAGATCAAAGAGGAGCATGACGGATCCAAGAGATACAAAGCTCGATTAGTAGTCAAAGGCTTCGAGCAGGAGGAAGGAATTGACTACACTGACATTTTTGCACCGGTTGTGAAGTTAAACAACCATCAAATCAGTCTTAAGCATTGTTTTCTCAGAAGGTCTACATCTCGAGAAGTTGGATGTGAATACAGCATTTCTTCACGGTGATCTTGATGAGGATATTTACATGCACCAACCAGAAGAATTCTTAGTAAAAGGTAAAGAGGATCTTGTGTGCAGATTGAAGAAGAGCTTGTATGGTCTCAAACAAGCTCCCAGACAATGGTACAAAAAATTTGACAGCTTTATGCCAGAAAAGATTTTCAAAAGTGTAATGCCGACCACTTTTGCTACTTCAAGAGATATCATTCTAACTATATCATACTATTGTTATATGTCGATGACATGTTAGTTGTAGGACCAGATATATGAGAAATTAGGAAATTGAAGCAGGAAATGTCAGAGGAGTTTGACATGAAGGACTTGGGTTCAACCAAGAAGATACTTGGGATGCGGATCTCTAGAGATAAGCAACAGGGAACGTTGTGGTTATCTCAGTCAGAGTATATTAGCCATGTTTTACAGAGATTCAACATGAGCACCGCCAAGGCAGTAAATATGCCATTAACTAGTCACTTTCATCTCTCAAAAGATCAGGCTCCCCAGACAAATGAAGAGAAGGACTTCATGGCTAAGGTACCTTACACCTCAACCATTGGAAGTCTCATGTATGTCATGGTTGGTACCAGACCAGACATTAGTCAAGTAGTGGGAGCTATCAACAAGTTTATGTCAAATCCAAGGAAGACTCACTGGGAAGCAGTGAAGTGGATTTTGAGATATCTACGTGACACTATTGATAAGTGTCTATATTTTGGCAAAGGAGATTTGAAAATTTGAGAATATGTTGATACAGATTTTGTAGGTGAAATTGATCATCGCAGAAGCACCACCGGATATGTGTTCACTGTTAGCACAACAGCTGTTAGTTGGATGTCACAGATATAAAAGATTGTTTTTTATCCACTACAGAAGCTGAGTATGTAGCAGTGACAGAAGCCAATAAAGAGATGATTTGGCTTCAAGGTTTGTTAACAGAGCTCAAAATAAAGTAGGAAAGAAATTTTTTGCACAGCGACAGTCAGAGTGCGATACATCTGGCAAAGAACCACCTTGCATTTTATTCCAGATCCAAACACATTGGATTACGTTATCATTTCATCAGATCTCTATTAGAGGATGGAGTGTTGATACTGGAAAAAATCCAAGGTAGTAGGAATCCGACAAATATGTTGACAAAGGTGGTGACTACAGAGAAGCTGAAGTTGTGCTCAACTTCAGTTGATCTTCATACTTGAAGACAGATTTGAGCACATCATTATCTATATACTAGTTGAGATAGTATCTCTATCTCCAAGTGGGAGATTGTTAAGCTGAAATGGAAACGGAGAAAATATGGAAACGAAGAAAATGGAAACGCCTTGAAGAGGATGAGCTGCAGCGGAGGAGAATGAGTATGTCAAATTCATTCCATCAAAAAAACACAATTATCACGTGCTTAAATAATCCATTAAAAACCATGTGCTCGTTATCCATTAAAATGCAATAACTCCTTTCCTTCTATATCTATCCTATGTATCTATAAATAAGAACATTTGTATTGTGTGAAGATTGCAAGTGAAGTGAGTGGGCGAGGAGTGTGAGAGTGCTGAAGGTGAGAGAAAGAAAAGTGTGAGAAGAGTTGAGTTAAGTGTGTGTCTCCTCCTCTTGTTTTTATCCCAGATTATAATATATTCGGTGTTCTCCGTGGACGTAGGTCAGATTAGACCAAACCACGTAAATCTGGTGTTCTTATTTTGTGTGATTATTTTTCTTGTGTGTGTGATTATTGTCCCTAGATCCCTAACAAGTTTATATTATTTTTGTTTGTATATGTGTTTGTGTGTGCGCATCGCTATGAAGAGAAATACAATCTGAGTGGCGATTAATCTATCAACTAACTTTGAAGCAACCGATTCTTAGTCACTCTTTGGGTTCAAAATGTAAAATTAAGGTTGAAAAGTAAGGTCATTGATAAAAATATCGATCCTATATGTTGGCTAAAGAAAAATAGAACATGAAGAACAATAGTATTTTTATTCCAATACTGAGCTGTGAACACTACTTGCTTTAGAGAGGACACAAGCATAGGTATTTATAGGAGATGAATGATACAATTGTGATATTTCAAATTTCAAAAAATTCGGCTCCTTGAATATTGGAATCAGATCTTCAATAAGTGTGCAGCAATGGTTTGAATGTTTGAATTCTTCTTTAATTGGTAAGAGATTTGCTTAAGTGTCTTCATGGATGGAATTGAAGTGTCTTCATAATCTTCAATAAGTGTGTAGCAACGGTTTGAATGTTTGAATTCTTCTTTAATTGGTGAGGGATTTGCTAAAGTGTCTTCATGGATAGAATTGAAATGTTTTTTCATGGGTGGAATTGATTTTTTCATGTGGGTGGAATTGAAGTGTCTACATGGGTAGAATTGATTTCTTTAAGATTTGTTGAAGTGTCTTCATGGGTGGAATTGATGTCTTCAATGTTTGAATATCATCTAGGGGTGTTTGTCAAAATAATTGAAAACCATAAAATCTGATTTTTTATCTTTTTAGAAAATAACTTGAAACCAGCAACAAAAACAGAAAATAGACAATAGAAACAAACTCATCTTTATAATATGTTTTTCTACTATGAAAAAATAGAAACAAAAAACAAGAAATAGCTATGATACCAAATAGACCCTTAATAAATGAGTTCTAACGAGTTATTATTGAGTTGAGCACCAAGTAGCTCATGAGCGATTCAACTAATCTACAACCCTAACCTCAACTGGACACTTGATGTAAATGTACACTTAATTTCGTAAGAATTGCATTTTTTTTAATTGCTCAAACCCTTTATAGCTAAATGCTCAAACCATCATATTAAGTCATTCAAGTATATATCATTATTTATTTTAAGTGAATGATCACTTCACAATCAAATTGTTACATATTAAAATTGTTCTAGGTGAACCTTTAATATTGTTAGTGATTATGTGCTTCGTGAATGTACATATGTGTGATGCCAAACGTATAGGTCAAAATGGTCCCTATATGAACAACAAGACAAGGACAAAGTATTATATATGAGATAAAATGAGTGAAGATCACGAGTTCCAAGAAATTAAATATGTATTCTCTCTTTTAAAATTTGAAATAAAGGGCAAGCAAAAGTTGAAAAGATCGTATCCACAACACTTTTTATTTTTCGAAAATTTACTAGTAATTTGCAACGATTGTCGTAATCACTTGTCATTAGCAACCAATAATATACTAACTCGAGTGCCAGGAAATTAAATATGTATTCTCTCTTTCAAAATTTGGAATAGAGAGCAAGCAAAGTTGAAAAGATCGTATCCACAACGCTTTTTATTTTTCAAAAATTTACTAGTAATTTGCAACGATTTGTAACATTATCCAATCTCTATGATTACTAACATTATTTTATTTTCAAATTAGAAAAACATGGAATAATCAATTACCACATGCAAGTCAACTATTTTCTTTTCTTTTCTTTTGTTGCATCTCATTATTCCCAACATGCACTTGCAAAAGACAATTAGCCACGAAAAGAATTTGTGGCTAAAAGTGGCATCTTGCTAGCTTTGTGTCTCCACTTCAATTAAACACCCACAAGTCTCTAAAAATCTAATGTTCTCTACTATGACATTTCATGGTTAATACATAAAATTTCTTGTACAAGTTGTTGACGTCGGAACCAAACATTTAATCTCAAATTGGCAGTTAGAAGTCTAAGTTAAAACAATTCAATTTAACTGAGAGACTAATAGAACTGGTCAAAGTTAGGTTAATCGATAGAAATAAACAAATTAAGAGCGATGACTATAAAATTGTCAATCAAATGAGAAAATTGAGAGTAATCAAATTATACATTGATCAGGTCAAACAGATCACTTGTATTGACTCAACTACCTCGTCAGAAAAAAAAAAACATTAAGACTGTGTTTGGGAGCATATATTACATATCTTAAATTTGAATTTGCATGTGTTTTTTGTTGTGTTGAGCACCCTACTTGTGTCAAACACTAATACTACAACTATTGCTATTGAATATATAAGAAATTAAAGCAATGCAAAAACTAATAATAAAACAGTAAAAAGAACAAGACAAGAAATTAATAAGGTTCGGTATAAAATTACCTACGCCCTTGGGCGCCGACAATCAATCCACTACTTCTTGACAAAGTACAACTTTGAGGTTATTTTACAAATGAAGAGTTGAGTTTTTTATATAGCTTCAACCTCAAGTCCAAAAAACAATTCTCTCCAATGTGGGACAAATAATACAAAAAATTCAAAATAAATTTTTATACTAACGTGGAACTATTCTACCAATGTGGGACAAAAAACTACAAATCTCCACCTTGACGATAAATTCAACAAATTTTTCAGTCACCAACATTTTCTGGAGTTCCACATCATCGGCGCCTTCAAAAAATATTGAGAAAATAGTCATACTTGCAGGATATTGATCAAGTCCAAACAATGTTTAAACTTGATTGTTATCACAATCTTGGTCAACATATCTGCGGGATTTTCAGTTGTAGCAATCTTCTAAAGAAATATCTTGCCTCGTCGACAAGGCAATGGTAGACTATAAGGTAGACCTCCAACTTACTAGACCATTAGCAAATGTAAAAACATATCCAGTAGTTTATCGACGTTTATCCAAATCACCTGCAAAATCAAAATCCACATATCCAACAACACGTTGATCAATAGTATTATTTTTCTCAAAAACTATACCAACATCAATCGTATTCATAATATATCTC
The DNA here is from genome assembly GCF_029873635.1 of Malania oleifera. NCBI lineage: Eukaryota > Viridiplantae > Streptophyta > Magnoliopsida > Santalales > Ximeniaceae > Malania > Malania oleifera. The sequence continues at coordinate 23,417,971 of NC_080419.1, read as the reverse complement.
AAAATCCATTTCACAGCTTGCCAATGTCCTTTTCCCGGATTATGCATATACCTGCTCATCATACTAACAGCTTGTGAAATATAAGGTTAGTACAAACTATTGCATACATCAGACTAATAACAGCACTTGCATAAGGAACCTGTGACATATACTTATGTTCCTTATCTGATTTAGGAGATAAAGCCACACTAAGTTTGAAATGAGGAGTAAGAGGAGTGCTTACTGATTTTGACTGCTCAGGCATGCCAAAACTCTGTACTACCTTCTTCAAATACTGTTTCTGAGACAAACTAACTCTTCCTCTCATTCTGTCTCTGCGAATCTCCGTGTCAAGTATCTTCTTTGCTTCACCAAGATCTTTCATCTCAAACTCTTGATTTAATTGACTTTTCAACTTGTTGATTTCTTCCCTATTCTTTGAAGTTATCAACATATCATCAACATACAAGAGTAAATATATAAAAGAACCATTTTGTAGTCTACGAAAATAAACATAATGATCATGTTTATTTCTAATGTACTTCTGACCCATCATAAACTGATGAAATCATTTGTACCACTATCTTGGAGACTGTTTTAAACCATACAACGATTTACCCAGTTTACATACCCAATTTTATTTTCCAGCAACTTGAAATCCATCTAACTGAGTCATATAGATTTCCTCTTCCAAATCACCATGTAAAAATGTAATTTTTACATCGAGGTGAACTAGTTCAAGATCAAATTGTGTTACCAAAGCCAACAAAATTTGAATGGAAGAATGTTTAACAACTGGAGAAAATACCTCATTATAATCAATGCCTTCCTTCTATGCGTAGCCCTTAGCTACCAATCTAACTTTGAAGCAAACATTATTTGCTTCTGGAAATCCTTCTTTCTTTATATAAACTCATTTGCAACCAATTGTTTTCTTACCCTTAGGCAGCTGGGTTAGCTCCCAAGTCTGATTCTGATGAAGAGACTGCATTTCTTCATCCATCGCTCTTTTCCACCTGTCTGATTCAAAGTTCCTCATTGCTTCTTTGAAAGTGTAAGGAACATTATCATTCACAACTAGAAGTGCATAGGCCACCATATCAGTATACTGAGCAGGTTTTTGAATTTCTCGTCTTGGCCTCAGAGAAATAATTGATTCTTGTTGCTGGGAAGATTCTCGAATTGAAATCTCCTCTTTTTGTAAACTATTCCCCACCGTAACTGGAGAGTTACCTTGTGTAGTCTCATTTCTCACTGGGTTTCCCAAAATTGTCTCAACCTCCACCCGTTGTTGAGTACCACTGGTCTTCTCTTTAACTCGTGACTCCTTGCGTATTGTTTTCTTTCTTCATCATCGCAAGTTCATCAAAAGTCACATCCCTACTTAAAATCATTTTTTTCGTCTCTAGACACCAAAGACAGTATCCTTTGGCTCCTGCACTTATCCCCAAGAATATTGCTTTCTTGGCTCTTTGATCCAACTTAGATTCTTTAACATAATAATAAGTCATAGTACCAAATACATGTAAAGAATCATAATCACTAGCAGGCTTTCCAGACCATACCTCATAGGTTGTTTTTCCCCCTATTGCAGATGATGGTAGACGATTGATGAGATGACACGCATATCTAACAACCTCAGCCCAAAACCTTTTGTCTAACCCAACATTAGACAACATACATCGAACTTTCTCTTGCAAAGTTTGATTCATGCGCTCTGTCACCCCATTCTGTTGTGGTGTATCTCGAACTGTGAAGTGTCGAGCAATACCTTCATCCTAACATACCTTCATAAACGGGTCATTCGTATATTCACCACCATTATCTAATCTGAGTCGTTTAATCTTTTTTCCAGTTTGACTTTCAACTAATTTTTTTCCACTTGAGGAAAATATCACACACTTCATTTTATTCTACATAGAATACACCCAAGCTCTTCTAGAAAAATCATAAACAAAAGTGACAAAATAATGCATACCACCCAACGAAGCCATTTTTGTGAGCCCCCGTACATCCTTTAGTCTGGTGGATTACAGTGCCAAATTTCACTCTAGTTTGTTTTCCCATAATGCAATGCTCACAAAATTCAAGTTTGCACACCTTTGCACCCTTTAACAAACCTCGCTTAGCTAATTGTTGTAAAGATTTTTCTCTTGCATGTGCTAATTGCATATGCCATAACCTGGTTGTATCTGAACCTGCATCTTTCTTAGAAAAAATAGCTGCTGAGTCAATAAATGTACTACCTTGTAAATAATACAAGTTATTTTTCCTTATTCCTTTCATCAGCACCAGCGCACCTGATTTAATCTTTAAGATTCTATCTTTCAAAGTGATAGTGAATCCTTTAGATTCTAAGGGACCCAATGAAATCAGATTCTTTTTTAGGCTTGGAACATACCTAACACCAGTCAAGGTCTTAATAGTTCCATCTTGACATTTTAACTGTATTGATCATATTTCAGTTGTTTTACAAGTATTATCATTTCCCATAAAAACAACCCCACCATCTAATTCTTCAAAATTAGAAAATCATTCCCCATTGGGACACATGTGATAGGAACAATCAGAATCCAAAATTCACTCACCAAAATAATGTGACGAAGATGTTCCAACAAGAGAAAAATCTGACTCACTTCCATCAGCATTGGCTATATTGGCATTAAAATATGTTTTGCCCTTATTCTTCTACTGTAATTTAGGATAATCTTTCTTCCAATGCCCTCTCTCATGACAAAAGGCGCATTCATCTTTAGTAGGTCTCCCACGAGATTTACTCCTCCCATGAGACTTACTCTTCCTTCCAGGCATACGACTCTTAGAATGTCCCCTTATTGTTAGTGCTTCTGTTGTTTCCTTATGGACCCTCTGATCCTTCTTTCTACATTTAGTACTAATCAATGCAATACAAACAGCATCATAAGTAACTTTATCTTTCCCATACAATAAAGTGGTGGTCAAATGTTCATACTCATCAGGGAAAGAATTCAGTAACAATATGGTTTTATCCTCATCTTTCACCTTTTCATCCAAATTTAACAAATCGGCCAAAATTTTATTGAAAACATTTATGTGGTCATTAATCGAAATACCTGGTTGATACTGGAAGCGAAACAATTTCTTTTTCAAATAGAGCCGATTTTCCAAACTCTTGGTCATAAATGTATCTTCCAATGTCTTCCACAATTTCTTTGCAGATGTCTCAATCATAATACAACATTTCTGATTTTTAGTGGGATACAGACGAATCGTACCCCATGCTTGACGATTGATCTTTTTCCAATCTCTGTCACCCATATCTACTAGTTTATCATCCAAAGCAATATCTAGTTCTTGCTGATACAAGATGTCCATCACCTCACATTGTCACATATCAAAATTATTGGTACCATCAAATTTCTCCACCTCAAACCAAGCATTAGCTATCGTCTTCGATGATGATGTCGAAGCCGAAGGGGTTGAAGTTCGCGTGGATAGAGTTTCTTCTACTGCTGCACTAGTTTCTGTCATCTTCTATATATTCAATAGCAACCAACAAAGCAAAAGGCCTACGATGAATAGTACGTACCAACTGTGTCTACTCTGTTTTATCCTATAAAATTCCACTTTGACCAGGCCGACCTCCAGGGAGTGACTGAGCCGCAATGGTCTCTGAGCACTTGCTTAGACAAGGTTTTTTTTAGGCATCAAACGTGGAATCAAGGATCCTAACAGAGGAACACCTCCGTATCGACACTATTCAGCCTAGCTCTGATACCAATTGTTGTGTCGGGCACCCCACTTGTGCCAAACACCAATACTACAACTATTGCTATTGAATATATAAGAAACTAAAGCAATGCAGAAACTAATAATAAAACAGTAAAAAGAACAAGACAAAAAATTAACGAGGTTCGATATAGAATTACCTACGTCCTCGGGCACCAACGATCAATCCACTACTTCTTGACAAAGTACAACTTTGAAGTGTATTTTACAAATGAAGAATTGAGCTCTTTATATAGTTTCAATCTCAAGTCCAAAAAACATTTCTCTCCAATATGGGACAAATAATATAAAAAATTCAAAACAATTTTTTATACTAATGTAGAACTATTCTACCAATGTGGGACAAAAAATAACATTTTTAATTAATCCAATATGATTTTGTATTTTACTTGAAATTCAAGCCCCCAATACAAGATAAATGTATTTAGCTGATATATTCTCATAACAAATACATTATATACAACTCTAACATAAAATAAACCCATACCCCCATTAAAATAAATGAAATAATGAACATTGAAACTCAAATACATGAACAAGAAACTCATTTAAACCCATATTTGTAACTCTTATATAGTTTATGTACTTAAAAATTCAAAGGGTCATCTCCAAAACCCAATTTTATTTACAAAAAAAACTTTAGCTTTAGCCTTACCCTCAGGTTCCCACCTAGCAATCAAAAGCTAGCCACCCTCAAATTCTACATAGTCATGAAATATAAAGTACACATCCGACCACCCTTTCCAACATGAAGTTACTTTAAGCCTTGAGCCATCAACATCATCCTACAAGCCCATGTGAATTGCCAATACACATCCCCCAATTCTTATATATAGAAGAAAAGCCAAAATGTTAAGTGCTTATCTCTTTCCATATCAACCTCATCTTTATCAAAGAAAAAGTTAGTCATTCATATGTGTTCGTTTCCCATAATTTTAAATTTTTTTAAAAAAAAATTAATATTTGAAAAGTTTTTCATAGAAATAATGGTGTTCGAGAGTTTATGCACAATAGACTAATCCACTGAATTAATGGTCAATCTCTCTATATTTCTTCGCTTAAATCAATATCAAAATTTAATCACAAATTCATGAAATTATGTTCACCCTTTCAAAATTTAAGATATTTTATCTTCCTTTCTTTTAACATCTATACAGCTGAATGTTTTTCAAAAGAAATTTTGTATTTTGAATTCCCTGAATTTTGATATCATAATTCTACTCTCTCTCTCTCTCTCTCACTCATAATTTTGTTTATATCTTCTACATTAGTTTAAAATATAGAGAAATAAACTAAACTAAATTAAAGTGACCGACAAGTTTCCTTTCTTTAGAATTAATATCAGAACTATGATAGATCTTAAAGAAACTAGTGTGATAAAAATATTGAAACATCTTTTTACATACATACAATTTCTTTTCTATGTTATCATCAATCTTACAATGCACAACTAGTTTTGTATGAATCAGGCTGACATTCTTGTTGAAACTCCTATAAAAATGGTATTTGAGATTTTTTTGCTCAATATTGAAAATTATTCACCTACCATTTAGATGGGTTAAATTTATTATTAAAATAAATATATCATGTTGTCATCAAAGATTAAGTAATGGATCGGGTGTATATATTAGAACATCTACATAGTCAATATATATATACATATATGTATATAACTTGAAACATTTAACATGAAAAATTTTGCTAGAATGTCCTTGAGTAACGCATGACAAATTGTTGATCATTTAATTCTACTATTTGCCCATGCAACTATTCTAAAATTTATGGAGTTTTACGTGAAAATTTTTTATTAGTCAATTTAAGATAAAAAGAGTACATATCATTACCTGTAAGAAAAGTGCTTAAACTTGACTCAAAGAAGGCATGCCCCGGTAACCCACAAAACCAAAAAAAAAAAAAGTCCTCCTAGAATACTAACATGTCCCTCCATCAAATACTCTCAGTCAATGAAAACATACCAAACAGTGAGTGTCGTATGGTAGAATCCACTTATAATTCAATAGAACCCACTATTTGGTATATTTTAATTAGATGGCAGAGTCTGATGGAAGGACCACGTGGTCCTTCAGAGATAATAAATACTAAATTATTATTGTGTACGTATTTGGATGATTCATTAATGGTATTTAGTTGCTAAACGTAGGGAGTTGCCAAACAGTGTACATCTTAATCACCCCATAATATAAATACCATTGTGTCAATGGCCCCTGGCCCTTTCACCTTTGTGTATGAACTTATTCTCCACAATGCAAGTTCAATAATCACTAAAAACCCATTGGGTGTGTTAAAAGTTGAGAAAGTTTGAAAAGAAGACGAAGGGGCTGGAGGGGTTGCAATAAAGAGAATAATATTAAAGGTAAAAGGCAATGGTTTGGTTATATGCTGTAAGGTTTATGCCTTACTTTGATTATAGAAATGATGGAGTGTGGGGATTTACAGTGATGTTGAGAATAAAGCCCTCATTATTTGGAATGTTGGATCAATTCCCTTAAATAAAAATTAAGGTTGGGATTGATTAACCTTATTCCATAATCTATTGATAATGACAATATCAATGCAACCAAACACTTATATAACTATGTATTTGGAGAGGCAGAGAAAGCGATTAGGAACCGAGAAACTCATCAGTATGCAACGATGATTTGTAAGCTTATATACCAAGTACTAAACGTGATGCCGAGTTTGATTACGATTCTTTAGTTTTTAATGGAATGCAAGCGCACTATATGACAACACTAAAAGAATCTTGTATACCTAATTACTCAATTGATTCCATTACCGATTTTACTTTTTTTTTTTAAAGAAAAAGAAATTGTTGAAAAGAAAATATTGTTTCAAAATGTTCTCTTTTGTAATCAACTAATGTTATTTGATTCTTTTTTAAGTGTAACTAATCTACGAGACAAAAATGTCTTTCTTTAATTTTCACCATCCTCCATGTAAGCAAGTACAATTACAACACTAACCAACAATAGAAATTTTTCATATTCTTATTGACATGGTATCTGTTCGTATAACCTTATTAGATATTTGAAATGGCTTTAAGATAGTCTTCTCGAACTGTTTAAATCATGAGACGATCTTACACGTTTAGAAAAATATGTATCATGGTGGATGGTATAATTGTTAATTGTCTCCTAAGAACATGGATATCCTTACGGGTCTTGGGTGGGATCAATGAAAAATAAGACAATTTCAAATTGTGTAACATGTGAGCTTCCAATAAATCAGAATAACTAGAATAATTATTAGGGTTAAGAAGTAATTAGTTTTTGCCTCAAAGTTAAAATAAAGTAGGGAGTTTTGGGTATTACAAACTCCTTTTTTATTTTATTTTTTGAAGATTAGACAATGTGAACAGTAAGGGTCTATTTAGTATCGTTTCTTTTTTTTTTTTATAGTAAAAATAAACATATTATAAAAAAGTGTTTGTTTATGCTGTCAATTTTCTACTTTTATTGCCAGCCTTTAGTTGTTTGCATAAAAATTGAAAATCAAATTTTATGATTTTCAATTGATTTGGTAACCTGTTTGCAGAATATTTCAGCATTCAAAATTAACTTTATTGGGTTGAATCATTTATTTTTTGTATACAATTTAATTTAAATTGAAATAAAATGATCATATGAATTTAAAATAAAATAAAAATAAAAATAAAAATTTCCATAAAATTTTAAAAATATATATATAATGAAAACTATTTACAAAAATATTTTAACTATACATCAATTTTTTATTTACAATAAAATTATTTTGATAAAGTCTGATTAGGTTGGGCTTGGAACTGGGCTGAACAGCCCAACTATAACGAGTTAAGCCTAATGATTTTAAGCTTCTAAGCATGAAGCGCATCTAGTGTAGTGGTATCATAGTACCCTCCCACGGTACTGACCGGGGTTCGATTCCCCGGATGCGCAAACCTCCTAACTTATATTTTTGACACTTATCTTTATGGGCTTAAATTTTAATCTTAGAACTTAAATTTGAGCCTATTTAAACAATTTATAAAATAAAATCATGTTAAAGTTTTACTTAATTTCATACAAAATCAAACTTGAAACCAAAATATATATATATATATATATATATGCTTCTAAAAACAACGCTAACCTTAATTTTTAAAAATAAAATTTGATAAACTAAATTTTAAATTAAGATTCTTAAATCATCTCAGTAACTTCTTAGTTTTCCTAAATAATAAAATTTTAAGAACCATACGGAGTGCTTGCTTAAGGTAATTAAGGGTCAGGACGAGAAAGAAGAGAGATGGCCATGGCCACTACCTCCCAACTCAACCCCATCTCTTTCCACCATTTTTTTTTTTTTTTTTTCACTTTATAGGCTCTTGTTAGAATTTGAAAAATATTAGAAAAAAGAAAAAAAATTTAAAGAAAATCACTTTCTTTAGTGAAAAATAAATAAATAAATAAATAATACATCAAATCAATAAACAAAAAATTGATATTACGCATCACTAACATTTAATTTTTCGTACTTTTTAATCCTATTGTAACAAGTTTTTTATTTTTAATAGTATTTAATATAAAGAAAAAATATAGTCAAAAATGAATACCTTTTTTATTTTTCTTTCACTTTTCTTCCTTAAACAAAATCCTATATCCGATCAAATTCTTAATTTATATTTGAATATATCTTGGATTTAGAGTTGTATTAGATTTGAATAAAATATAATATAAAATTATATTAAAATTTATCTAAATCCAAATTCAAAATCTAAAATCATGCTCCCAAACGCAGCGTTTGAGATTTCAAAGGAAAATTGTTCGACTATTTTTTGAAATGATCATGTCCACAAGAAAAAGAAGAAGAAGAAGTTTTATGGTTTCAGACACTGAATTCTTGACATGATTCACAATTTCAGTGCATCATTCAGGACTAGTGGAACATACTCGATCGTAATGAAGTAGAATAGTGTTGATGAAATTTTCTTAACACTAAAGCACAGTAGCCTCAGCAACAGATCAAACTTGAAACTAACAAGACAACCAAGTTATATATAATTCCAACTGAAGCACAGAAAGAAACTTAAGGCAGAAATGCTAACAGATCAATTAATATTTCTTTCATCTCTACGCACTACCCTGCATAAACAATTAGCAAGGATTAGGCAGTGAGAAATCCATGTAAAGGCTTAACTGCAATGACCGAAAAAACGTCAAATTTAATTAACTACTACCCTTTGAACCAGTAAATTACATAAACCAGAAGACTTTGTCATAACCAGTAAATTGGTTGATAGCATTGTCACAGTCAAAACTCTTCACTTCCCGTTTATTCAGGTTAGACTTTCCAAGTGGAGCATTAAGAAAATTTAACTCGAGTGTTATTGGCACATGGGCATGTAATTTTGATTTTCAACACATGCAACTTCAACTCGCTGCTCAACAGAACATGTCAAACTAAGATATGCTGGATTTAATTGCATGCATTTATGAAATTCTCCATAGAACGGATTTTTAACACCTGTTCAATTTGTTTCTCACCCTCCCACCAATGAAAATATTTTCTAAAAGAGGTAAAATAAAGTCATTACCTTCTGTTGCTCAATCACATTTGTTTATCAAACAGCAGCAGCAGCATTCACAGGCTTTAGGAAGTTGTACAAGTTGTAGTTCAGATTAAACTTATTCCCCCATCTAATTCCTCAAATGAATAAAAATGTGAAATATTGAAAATAGGACAGTATGTAACTAGGCAGTAACTCCATTCTTTGTTTATCAAACTATGGCAACAACTCAATTAAGCAATCATTCAAGCTAACTTTCTTCAACACCTACAAAACCAAAACTTCCTCATTTTGAGCTTGTCGCAAGTGCATTTAGGTAATCTATCTCACTTCTGATGCATTACAACCATTTATCTCATTCTTGAAATCCTTTAGCTCGCCAATGTTGATTAGCTGCAACAGGCCTATGATTCATTACTTTTTTCAAGTGCTGCCCTTACTTCATCATGAACTCCACTAATATGTTCTGCAAAAGCCTACACATCCTCACTCACCTGCAGCTCATCTGGTAATAGGATTATAGGACTCAAACCAAGAATATATTGTGGTTTTAGTCCATAGGATGCTTCAAACGGAATCTTATGTTCTTGTTCAGTGAATTGTTTTAAGCAAATTCAGCTCAATGAATAATAACACCCACATCTTCACGACTGCTAAGCATCTCAACATGTTATCAAGCACCATACTAGAATGTCTTAAGAGTCACCGTCTTTCACCACAAAGCCCTCCAAAATTCCCCGTGAACCTTGCATTTTTATCAGAAACAATGGAAGTTGGAAATCCATGCAGCCTCACCGCCTTCCAAAATAATAAATCCACAATATGTATGCCATCTGCTGTCTTGGGAAACAGGAAGAAATGCAACATTTTGGATAAACAGTCCAGTACGATAAAAAGAAAGTCATGTCCCTTTGCTGTTTTTAGAAGACCTAACACTAAATCCATACTAAGGATCTGGGGAGCTTCAGGAGTTGACAATGGAGCGTATAAGTTTTTGTTTTGCGACCCTCCTTTACCAAAATGACATTTTTTGCACTTTTTTGCGAATTCGTCCACCTTCATATCCATATTCAAACAGTAATGACAACCAGCCACCAGTGTTAATGTCTTGTTCCTTTTGAAATGTCCCCCAAACCATTATAAAAATTCTCAAATAATTTGATCTGACAAGGAACTTGAAGGAATGCACAACTGGTTGACTTCAAATAGATGACCGTTCGGCAGCCCATATGGCAACTCAGTTTGTCTTTGTTGGTTCATGGAATGTGACAACCATGCTGCTAGAACAAGGATCATTTGTGTATTAATTCCTAAATTCTTCAAATCCTATGATGAATAATCATCATTACCAGTAGCAAGGATCTCCTGCTTAAAGCATCCACTATCTTGTTTGATTCAACAGTCTGATATTTAATTGAGAAGGTAACCCTCCCCACTCCCCCGGTCAACATAGGCACTTCAATTGGTATAATTTAGATTGATCTTATTTTAAGACTTCCAAGTACCAAAAATCTAGGCAATCTAAATATACCACAAACTCCCTGTATGCTAAATAATGCTCCTAGCGTAGATTTGCCCTGACGAATGCAGAGAATTCTAATTCTTATGATAAATAGTGGCACTTCGCATTGGTTAAATTTTCTCCAAAAAATGCCACTGGCTTCCCTTCTTGGCTAAATACACATGCAATGCATCATGTTTTAAGGCAAAGAGCTTTTCAAAATCTGGTAATCGGACATGCTTCTGTCGTCGACTGCTTGGTCTTCCTAAAGGCTTTATGTGCTGGTTTTGACCATTCAGAGGTATCTTCTTCAGCAATATTTAATTGGAGACATAAGAAAGCTAAAAACTCAATTAAACCTCTATAAAAAGAAGCCATCCATGAAAGCTATGAACATCCACAATGAACTGTTGTACTGGCCACTCTTTGATTGCTAACCTTTCCCAGTATATAGCTTTAATTCATGTGCTAAAACAATAAACCCAAGAAAACACAACCTCATTGCACAAGTACATTTTTCACATGGAGTTCTCTTTAAGAAAAAACCTCCATGACTTGGCATAAATGAACTAAATTCTCTTTTTTTTGCAACTAATTATACTGAAATCATCAAAATAAACGATAATGATCCCAAGAAGGTTTTAGTACGCCAGTCATCAGCCTAATGAAACTGACAAATTTTTTATATAATATTTTTATTAAAAAAATTCAACATATAAAAGTATGTGTCATTCCATCCAACGTGGAATAGGATAAGAATAGACATCCCCATAGTTAAATTTGGGAATATTCTTAGTTCATTCCATGTTGTGATCCATATAAAAATTTTGCATTGTCATTTGCTTTATAATGCCACACATCTTCTTTCATAAGTGATCAAATTCTTGTATCAACACTCTTCTATTCCTAGCAATGATTTTGTGAACCAAATGTGACCAGTGGTAGCTAGGTAAATCTCATGCCACCCTTTGAGAGAGCGCCAGTGTTGGTTTTAGGGTAATAGACCATGTCCTTATCATTCCAAGTAGACTATGACATGCATCCATCATGACCACATCACATCAAGCTTCACCTTCAATTTCATCACCCAAAGCAAATTTCACTGAGCGACTGGTAGCTTGCTTCCCTTTCGAGGATGAAACCTTGCAAGGGGGAGAATGCCTCTCTATTGCAACATTAATTTGTCAGTAGCTTCCATTGAGATAATGGTCTGCTAAACCATGTCTAGAATTAAATAGCACACTTTACCACTACAAAAAACATGAGCACGAAAAATATCGTGCCACCTGCCTTCCTCCTTTTCTTCCACTTTGCAAGTTGCCATTACACATCAGACCACCAAAGACTCTACATGCACTGGGTCAGTGTCAATATCTCACCTTCGCCCCCGTATTATCACGCATCAGCTCCAGCAATTCCTCATCTTACCCCCAATTCATTGTTCATTATGAGCAAACATAAGATTTATGTCCCATCACTCCAAAGTAAAACACCTATTCTGAAACCCACTGCAAGCCATGGAATGGCTTGCACTAGTCCTATTTTGGAGCCCAAATCTATTTGTCTTTCCCCTTCTTACTCTTTTTAGCACCCCAATTTGTTCGACTACTTGTCCAAGCATTAGTAACAGTTACTCATTTATCTTTTGGGCCTGCTACACACTGAGCATGTCAAGAAA